>NW_007727293.1:119077-120232 GCF_000696425.1 Galeopterus variegatus | reverse complement strand
TCTATACTACCCAAAGAAATCTACAGATTCAATGCAATACCCACCAAAATACCAATGACATTCTTCACAGTAATGGAGAAAACAATCTCAACATTCATATGGAACAACAAAACATCCTGAATAGCCAAAGCAATCCTGAGAAGAAAAAAACAAACAAACAAACAAAAACCAGAGGCATAACACTACTTGACTTCAAATTATACTACAAAGCTATAATACCCAAAACAGCATGGTACTGGCATAGAAACAGACACTCAGACCAGTGTAGCAGAATAGAGAACCCAGAAATCACACCTCAGGCTTACAGCCATCTGATATTTGACAAAGGCAGCAAAAACTTACATGGGGAAAAAGACTGCCTCTTCAATAAGTGGTTCTGGGAAACTTAGATATCCATATGCAGAAGAATGAAAATAGCACCTCTTATCATACGCTAAAATCAACTCAAAATGGATTAAAGACTTAAGCATAAGACCTGAAACTGTAATGTTACTAAGGGAAAATTAAGTGAAATACTTCAGGAAGTAGGTCTGGGCACAGACTTTATGAACATAAACCCAAAAGCACAAGCAACAAAAGAAAAAATAAACAAATGGGACTATATCAATCCAAAAAGGAAAGGAAAGCAAAGGAAACAATCAACAGAGTGAAATGACAACCTACAGAATGAGTGAAAATTTTTGCTAACCATGCATCTGACAAGGGATTAATATCCATAATTTACAAGGAACTCAAGCAATTACACAGTAAAAAAACAAAAAACCAAAAAATAACCCAATTAAAAAAATGGGCAAGGGAACTGAGTAGACATTTTTCAAAGGAAGACATACAAATAGGCAATAGGTACATGAAAAAGAGCTCAACATCACTAGTAATCAGGGAAATACAAATTAAAACTACCTCGATATATCATCTCACCCCAGTTACACTGGCTCTAATCAAAAAGACAGAGAATGACAAATGCTGGCGAGGATGTGGAGAGAAGGGAACACTTCTATACTGTTAGTGGGACTGTAAGTTAGTACAACCACTATGGAAAACAGTATGGAGATTTCTCAGACAACTATAGATAGATCTTCCACATGATCCAGCAATCTCACTTCTGGATATATATGCAGAGGGATGAAAACCATCATGTCAAAGGGATACCTGCAC
>NW_007727293.1:102798-118794 GCF_000696425.1 Galeopterus variegatus | reverse complement strand
ACTTGCAGAGGGAGAGAACATACCTAGGGATACAAAGTGGAGTGGGGAAAGGGGAATGGGGGAGGGGAGGGGATAATTGGGGGGATAATTGTGTGGGGGACAAGGGGTATAATCACAATTTGTGGTAATGGGCATGCTGCCAGTAGGGATCTGGTCATCACATCTTAGGCACAAGTCATGACAATTTGCTCTGTACCCCATGAATATTCATAACCAATAAAAACAACCAAACAAACAAAACAAAATGAAAAGCCATTATTCAGCTCTAGCCTAATGTTATTATGTGGAAATGAAGGCCTAGTGTTAGAAGATCTTTAGAGTTTTCAAGAGAAGCCAGAAATGTGGGTCTTTATATAAAATTTTCAATATTTTTGAAGCCCTGTGCATTTGTAAAACAAAACATGCCTGTAGATTGTATTTAGACAATGTCAGCTCTAACTTCTCACCTGTGTGACAAATTATTTTTTAAATAAGGAGATGATGCTTAATAATTGCTTAATCCTTCTTTTCAGGGATATGCAGTTTAGTGGGAGAGCTTAATATTTGAAAACAATTACAAGCTTGCCATGAGTGATAAAAATCCTAGGGGCAAAAGTCAAGGGAACACAGAGGTGGGGAAGGGGGCATTCGCCCATTCTCTGGACTAGAATGTTTGATGAGGGTGCATACTAGAGAAGTTGGAGGATGGCAGGGTTACCAGTAACAGATTTTTTTTTATTAAAAGATATGTTGTTTATTGTTCCAACATTTCTAATCTTTTTAAAAAGTATTTATCATATTTGTAGGTTCAAATGAGGTAATTAAACACCTGGCTATCTCAGACATAGGGTGCACACATCTGTGGAAATGTAGTCAGCCAAGGTAGAATCCCTTCTAAATCTTAATTGAAAAACTTTTCACATTGATGAATGGTTCATTCTCCCTGTGGAATTGTCTGAAGAGGCTAAGAACAGATGTAAATAGAAGAATCCAGATAAAATCATGTCATATCATATACCACCAGTAGTAACATATGCAAGTAAAAAATACTGTGAAAATAACTAGCAGAGGTGGAAGGAAGTCATGTATGTTAATAAAGAAGGGAACAGAGATAAGAGCATGGATAAATAAATGTAGAGTAAGTATTTGAGCAAGACTTTCCACTAATCATAAAAAATTCTACATTTATATATGCAAATTTTTTTTTTTTTTGTCTTTTTTTTTTCGTGACCGGCAACGGATCGCAACCCTCAGTGTCGCGCCCGTACCGGACCGGGACCGGCTACGGGATCGCAACCCTCGGTGTTGCCCCCGCTCCTCGCTCAGCCAGTGAGCGGCCGGTCTGTATGTGGGATCCGAACCCTCGGTTGGAGCGCCGCCGCGCTTCCCAAGCAGCGCACTGTAGCAGTGCGCCACCGGGCCGGCCCCTATATATGCAAATTTTTATATGTGTATACAAACCTATTTGCATTCTAAGAAAGTATTGCTAGAGTATATAAACATGTCACTAAAAAAAACAAGATTTATTCTTTATATACGGCCTCAGGTAACTTTTATGTAATCAGCTTGTTGGTTTTATTTAAAGTAACTATAGTTTAGTAATTGGAAAGTTGTTTGCAAGGACTCTTATCACAATCATTTTATGAAGAATAACTTTTAGTAATGATAACCAACCCACTCTGTCATGTACATATTTGCAAGAAAAGTCAGTTTTAGTTCATCTGCTTATTTTCCCATGTCTTCCGACCACATTCCCATTTTATAAATGTATTATAAATGTGTTAATTTAACCAGTAGATTTCTATTTTGTTTGGATTTTTTTTCATGGCATTTCCAGCTGATAGGTTGATTAATCTTGTGTTCTTGACCAAATCCAAGAATGCTGATCAATATTTGCTGAACAGAATTGAGTGTGCAGCACCAGATAAGATTAACAAATGTGCACTCATTGATGTTTCTCTGCAGTGAAAACCATTTTAAGGTGTGGAGTGATTTGTGGATGTGGATGCGTGTCTCTTGAGATACGATGGTATAATCAATATGTCCTATTGAAGACAATGCCCTAATGCTGAATAGTTTCAGCTGAGCTATGAAGGAAAGGAAACAACAGTACCATCATTCTGGGGAAAAATATACGTGCGTTGATCTAAATGACGATGGTTTAGACTGTACCAACATTTCTAGATAAAGCCTCTGTAGACCAGTTTCATTTTTACTCATATACTTGGGTGAGGGTGAGATAAACTGACCTGTATGGCCTACTAGAAAGGAACTGCTTTGAGATTTTTTATTTTATGTATCTATTATGCTAGGATTGCCTCACTTGTTGAGGTCCATAATTTTTATTTATGCTTAAATGTCTGGGACAGGAAGAGCTGAGATAGATTGAAGGGGCCTAACAAGAAGGAATATAGAAGAGCAGAAGTTGAAAATAAAATGTAAATGATTTTCAACCCAACATAAAATTAAGAGCATTACTGATTAATTGTTTCAATAACTTGAAAAAAATCTTTCACTTATGAAAACTCATAGATACAGCTCCTAAACTAGGGCAGGGAGAAGAAAAGGACATTTTCATGTTATCCTTTATCTCAGTCAAGACAAACATCTGATTTAGAAAATTAATAGAAGAATGGTTACATTAAAAACTTTTTTTGAGAATTGTTAAAATCACCAGAGTAAATTCTCCTTCTGTATAAATTCAAACAAATTAAATTGGAGAAGTTAATGTAGGACTGTCACTTTAACATATATAAGAAACAGACAATAATGTAGTTTGACTTTGATTTTTGCAAATGTAATATGTTCTTTCCTCTTTTAGTCCCTAGACAAGACATTTAAATTAATTCTAGACGTATTCAGGTGGATCAAATTTATTCTCTACCAGCTCATCCCAGGGACAATCAAGGACTACCAGTTTAAAATAATCAAATTCTACACATTTCTATTCTTTTAGTATTTTCAGCCTAAAATTTATATTCCAACCCATGTTTATAGCTTTATAGCTGTGCACTTTCATTTGGAAAATATTATTTATGGATAAGGGAGTGGAAGCATAAGAACTTTGAATATTGATCATTTTAATTTTAAAGTGCAGATTGCACTGTAGAATAGATCTCGAACTGCTGTGTGAGGTGGGTTGGAGTCACAGGTAGTGCTGTTCAGATTGTGTATACTGTGATGCTGCAGCTGCAGGTGAAACTTAGACAAGTAATTGTGAATGTGATCTAGAGTGAGACTGTCCAATGGTTACAGAGCCATTGTTTTAAATTCAAGCTCAAAGTCACTTTAGACATATAATAGCATATTGTTTTAGAAATGAATGGAGTGTGGATAGTAAGAGAAATAAATGTAAACCTATTAATTTATCTCTGCAATAAAACTTATTCTAAGATATGTAATGATTTTTTGAGCAGTTATGTGTTTTCTTGGGATATGATGAAATAACCTATTCATCCTGTTGAAGATCAAGAGCTAAATCTGCATAATTTCAGCTAGGAATGAAGGAAAGGAAGAAGCAATTGCTTCGTTCTTGGAAAGGTGTATTTGATTTATACTGAGCAATAATGACTTGCACTTTACCAGCATTTCCAAAAGGAACCTCTGTAGCCCAGCATCTCTGAAAATAACCAAGCACCTTCAAAGAAGTGAGATGAAAACCTAAATGGCCTGCTAGGAAAGCTCTGTTCTGAGTTCTTTTATTTTATTTACCTATTTTCCTAGACACTTATCCTACTAACAGAACTCTAAGTATTCATGTATAAGGTATTAGACATAGGAACTCACATCTTTGGTCTGAATAATGGATTTTAATAGTGTATCTAACACAATCGGAATCTTTTTTAAAAGTTAAGTTCTTTCAGTACATATTAAACTTCCGAAGAAGGAAAAATGACATGAAGAAATTGTTCTTTCTTCCCCTCATTTCCAAGGATTACCATTTCTTAATGCCGTATTTATAGAAAATTTTTTAAGATCTATAATCTATGTGAAATAAATAGCATTTACTTACTTTGTAATTCATAAATAGCATTTTCTCACATAACAAAATCCATAAATGATGGATATTGTGGTCAAATAATTGGAAGCAAACTATTAAAATTTGCCGTTCTTTAAGTTCTACAACCCATTTTTATTTCTTAATTCTGGGATTATCTCTTTTATATTTCAAAAGATGTCTTTTAATTCTAATATTGTAGATCTATATAAGCAAATAAATATTAACATATTCATATCTTTCATCATTTTATAAACTTGGATTCCTCCAACCACACCTCCACTCTTACCTCCAAATTTTTGTCTCTTTAAATTGTGTATCTTCTTGAAAACATCCACACATCTTTGTCTAGTTGCTGTTCTTCTCTGAATCTGTTTCCATACTGCTATTTCTTTTTTAAGGTATGGCATACAGAACTACATTCAATATTCTAATTTCAATGAATTATGTTATATTCAAGGATAAAAACAAACTTACTGGCTAATTTTTTTGTTAATTGCCTTTCCAATAATTCCAAAATGAAGAACACACAATTTTTCTAGGAATGATTTACAAGAGGAAAGCATTATCCTCACTGTACAGTGTGTGTATGCATTGTGTGTGTGTGTATTGTGTGTGTGTGTTATGTGTGTGTATGGTTCTTATATGCTAAATGTAGTATTATATTAGTTCACTCAGGTGATTACCTTCCATTCTTCTGCCTATTCTTAACTAAGACTCAGCTGTAGTTTCTACTCCTCCATTAGACATTTTATTTTCTTTAAGTATTTACAGTTATTTGAAAGTCATAAAGTTTCCCTAGGTGATTCTTTCAAGGCATAGTAAGGATGTTCAGGTAGATCCTGGAAAATGACCCAGTAGGTTATACTTTGAATATTAGTCAAAGTTCTCCAGAGAAACAGAACCAATCAAATATATGTACATATAGAAAGAGAAAGAGATTTACTGTAAGGAATTGGCTTACGTGATTATGGAGGTTGGCAAGTCCAAAATTTATAGAGCTAACATCCCAGTTTGAGTCTGAAGTCTGGATCCCACTGTAGAACCAGGAAGAGCTGATGTTCCAGTTTGAGGGCTGTCATATGGAGAATTCTTTCTTACTCATGGAATTGCCAGACTTTTTTTCTACTCGGTCCTTCAACTGATTGGGTGAAGCCCACCCACATTAAGAAAGGCTATCTTCTTTATTCAGTCTACCAATTTAAATGTTAATCTCATCCAGAATCACCCAGAATGATGTTTGATCAGCTATCTAGGGACGCTTTCGCCCAGCCAAGTTGACATGTAAAATTAACCATTATTTTTCCATACCTGTTTCTCATTGTTGGAAAGAGCTTCTCTCTCCTCAGCCTTTGTTTTTTGCCTACAAGTCACTCTCTTCCTACTCCATATTGATCAACCAGTTTTAATACCCTTGATTACATAACTTTGTATAATTTAAATTATAAATATAATAAATTATATCAACTGCTTCTTTCTTGTATACATAGTCTTTCAAGTAACCCTAATAACACAGGAACCACTGTATTGCCTTTCTACTAAATTACTATGCATATTTAAGTGTAGAATGATCTTGCCTTTTATTACAATTCCAGATAGTCTGAAGTGGAGGGAAATTTAGCAGTTTATACTTTTCAATGTCTTTTCTGGATATTAAGCACATTAGTTATTAATTCATACCAGTCCTCTGGCAGAGTATGAATTTGTGTGATGTTTCTTGACATGTGATCTGAATAATGAGTTACTTTTGCCATGATAATTGTTTATATTTAAATTTGAGGTTGTTTATAAGATCTAGAACAATGGTTTCTAAACATTCATCAAAATCACCTGGGAACTTGTTAAAAATATCCATAGGCTCCAAGATTGAGGCCCCCAAATCCATAATTTGTAAATGTTACTTTCCTAATTCTAAGTCATTGATATGGAGAATATTTGAATTTTAAAAGTTTTTAAATTACCTGCTCTTTTTTATTTTCACCATTATTTGGAGCTAGACTTTAGCTAACTTTTCATAATATAAATCAAAATAAAGAATCCATTGATTCCCTTTGGTGGATCCTTTTTCCCCATAGGTCAGCTTTTCCACTACCATCATTGTATAGTACTAATGATTCTCAAGTTGGCATCCTGCTATTGATTTATTGTTTTAAAAGCTTTTATTATTTTCTTTGGAATATCAAGCACAGCATTCCTTAGAGTCTTTTATAGCTGTTCTTATGTTTGTTTGCACCTGACTTGCCATACGTGGTGGAT
The DNA here is from genome assembly GCF_000696425.1 of Galeopterus variegatus. NCBI lineage: Eukaryota > Metazoa > Chordata > Mammalia > Dermoptera > Cynocephalidae > Galeopterus > Galeopterus variegatus. The sequence continues at coordinate 112,562 of NW_007727293.1, read as the reverse complement.
TTTCTTGTTTTGTTCCCTTGGCCAATTTTACCATTAAAAAATGCCATAGCCCTCTGCTCACCCACAATGACCTCTTTTGCTTGCCAGTTAGCCATACAGGGCTTTTGTTTGAGCACCTGGGTTTCTTGATCCTTGGCACACATTTTGCCTGGGCTTCTAATAAGGTGTTTTAAACAGTCTCCAGGCTTCTGGTAGATTATTTGCTTTTTTTTTTTTTTTTTTTTTCCAGCTCCCCTGCATTTTTTTCTAATATCCACATTTTGATGTAGGTCCATTTTCTAAAAGTGAGTTAGCATGTGTTCTATGTTTCTTGGCTTTCCCACTCTCAGGAGAAAATGAAACTTAATCATACACTGATCACTAATATATAATGGTTTGTATAATTCCTGATTCACTTCCTGACTTTCATGCAGAACTCAGTGAGTTTCCTTTCCATATGGATTCTAAAATTACTTGATCTAAGAAGCAGTTATTTATTTCCTCCAAGATGTTTCCTTTATATCTCTTCTCAAAGAGAAAAATCCATGATTCCAGATGTGAATAATTAAAATTTTATTTGATTACCATTTGTGCTGATTGTGATTATTCACACTTAGGGTTAATATTTCTAGTACTGTATATATTTGGACATCAGATTAAAAGGACTGAAGTAATTATAAACCTCAGTTCATGGCTCTTTATCTTCATTGACCTCTCTCTTGATTGACTGATTGATCATTTCTCTGCCTTCCATAGTTCTCTATTTCCCCCTTCTAAATAGGCAAGAATGCTAAGAAGTTTAACACCTCTCTTTGTGTTCTGGAAAAATGAGAATTGTTGTTATATGTGTACTTTTTATGCTTATTGTACTTTCCACATTTTAAAGAGTATTTTGGTAGACAGTTTGCTCCTTACTTTTTAATCGGTGCTTTTTTCGGTATAGTGCTATGTGTATATCTAACCCGTCACCACTAGTCCGTTATTTCATGTTGGACATCTATTACTTTCTCCCCATCCTCTCTATTAGTAATGGTGACTCAAAGTGCCTCCAACTTTCTAACATTATTTAGTCCCACTTATGGCATCATCCACCACTGATTTCTTGATTGCAAATGATTTATGTAAGAATAATTTTCTTCCAAATGGTTTCATAGTAAAATCTTCATTTAGATGAAGACTGACTGAATCACACGTGAGATGATTACAACTTTTAGACCAGTACCTCTCAACCTTTAATGTTCATACAAATGGTTTCATAGTAAAATCTTCATTTAGATGAAGACTGACTGAATCACACGTGAGATGATTATAACTTTTAGACCAGTACCTCTCAACCTTTAATGTTCATACACATCTCCTGGGCATCTTCTTACATGCAAGTTCTGATTTAGTAAGTTTAGGGTGGGTCCCAAGATTCTACATTTCTTACAAGCTTCCAGATGATGGTGATGCTGCTAGTCAATTGATCACATTTTGAATTGCCCATTACAGCCCGTGACTCAGTGACACTATATCCTGGCTTATTTTTCCACTTTTTCTTTGTTGTTGTTCCAAGATGTCAATCACATTACTAATTAAATTACTATTTTCTTGATAAGAATTCTGTTCTTCCTATCTGCTTGATTGGATTTTTACTTAAACATCAGGGAAGAAAATCTTGGCTTCTCTGTCAAGAAACTTTTCAGTGACTATCTCCTTATATGTTCTTTTTATGTAACTTTTTTTTAATATGCATAAGCCAGACCTAATGATAAACAGAAATTTTAGGACTTACCTTTAAGTAGTGCATTTTAAATTTGCAAATAGCAACAAAGCAATCCCATGATTTTAGTTATATTTTGATGTTAAGTATAACCTGAGTTATCCAATTATTTTACAACTTTGGCTTTAAGCTGCTCTGTCTATATTAAAATAAAAAGTCTTACCAAGAGGTCCAAGGTCTAATCACTCAACTATGTGGCAGATTCATCACAAAAAGAATCCAACTATCAACAGGTACCTTCTCTCCAATTATTATTAAGTATGAACAAAGGGAGTGCATATTTAGGGTCCGAATTAATGTTTTATCTCTGTGACTCCTAAAATGTATTAGATGTTATGTTAAACTTCCAATTCAAATAGTTTGAAATCAAGCAAGTGGCATATTTTGAAAAGTTTAAATTAGTGACACAGTCACTGGATTAAGAGTCAAAATACTTAACTGATTTGCCCCTTATGCATTTTGGCTAAAATTCTCTAAATTTAGTTTCCTCAATTGAGATATGGCAGAATTTTTTAAAGATAATATAAAATTAAAGTTGATGAAATTTAAAGATGCTATCACATAGAAGGGATTATTTAATTATCTGCAAGAATTTTAAGAAAATTCTCACTCCCCTCATGTGCAAGACATTACTTGTTTTATTAGTCCATTTTATGTTGTTATAACAGAACACCTGAGACTGGGTAATTTATAAAGAACAGAGGTTGATTTTGCTTATGATTCTGGGACAGCTGCATCTGGCTCAGGCCTCAGGCTGTTTCTACTCATGGTGGAAAGCTAGTGAGAGGAAGCAAGAGAGAGAGAGATGGGGGAGATGCCAGGGTCTTTTAAACAACCAGCTCTTAAGGGAACTAATAGAGTGAGAATTCAGTACCCCTCCTCCCTCAGGGAGAACATTAACCCATTTATTAGGCATCTGCCCCCATGACTCAACCAGCTCCCAACACTGCCACATTGGGGATCAGATTTCCACATGAGTTCTGGAAGGACAATAATCCAAACTCCATCACTTGTCATGGTAGGTAGTGTTTTAGAGAAATTTATCTGGAACCTATGAAGCTACCAGCAATATCTGGTGGCATTGGTTCCAGACTCATCATTAATCCCAACTTTATGGCTTTATGCCTGCCTCCACCCCTACACTTTTGCTATGGTACCATAACTTCCCACTTCCAGTTTGTCTCTTGGGTTCCCTCTCTATCTTATTGTCTACTCTTGGCCATAACAAAAGACTTGCCTATTTCTGATTTTTGACCCAGCATCCCACCAACCTGCCCTCCATCCTTCTCTGGCTCACAGATCTTTCTCCTTACATATTCCATTAATGGACCTTTAAAACTTCCAAACTCATGAACTTATATATGGGACTCAAGAATATATATCATCTGCAAAAATCCAGCTCATAGATAAATTATATTCAATAAAATAGAAGAAGCAAATCCAAATAGAATTGGCTTCTGAGATCATGTAAAACCTCTAATGAATACCCTCCACTGGCTTCACATTTCATTCAGAATAAAACTCAGTGTCCTTACAATGGCATCCAAACATGATCTGACATGTCTTTGCCATCTGACTTCATCTACTACCACTGCACCCCAGCACGTTTCACTTCAGCCACACTGAATTTGTTGCTTGTCCTTGAATAATCCAAAATAGACCTTGCGGAGTTGCTTCTTTTTCTGCTTGGGATATACTCCTTCCTTAATAAATGCTCAATAAATATTTACTGAATAAATGAATATAGTTTCCTCCACTTCCATGCCACTTTCTTACCTCTATTGTCATTTGTGAGGGCTAAGGATGAAGTCTAGTCCTCTACTATGCGACTTACAATGCCATCTCAACTAAATGCTATGTCTATTCCCACTTGCTCATTGGAGGTTATCCATTGAAACTCTCTCCGAGAATAAAAGAATGACTATGCTTCAAATGAATACTTGTATTTGCATAAGCCTAAGAGGAAGTCAATATGTAGTAACATATCTTACAATATTTTGAAATCAGTCATGAGCACTTAAAATACTCATTTTATTTTGTAACTAACATATTTTCCAGTTATAGAAATCACAAAAAATAAACTATTGAGTTAATAATCTTAAGAATCTGTGATCAATTTCTTTTGCTATTTGTTTTGTGAAAGTTTCCTAACCTCTGTATTTATTAATTCTAGAATGTAAATTAATTTGTATGGAGGATGGATAGATAAAAAGAAATGGAAACATTTATAACATTCAAGATTAATATCTGAGATACAAACATGGCTTTTTTCCTTTAATAATTAGACTCCTGAAAAGCAGCCTAAATTATTGTTTTGATTTATTCTCTGTATTTATCTTGAACTTTTCTAATACTATCTAACATACGAGGAAGCTGTGAGCTTAATCTTTGCCATAATCAGAAAGGATAACACTGATAATTCATTTCAGGCTCCCACAGTGCTGTAATATTTCCAGCCAGCTGCAGTCTCTCTCTGGCAACCAGATATACACATCTCCTGTGGGATAATGAGCAGAGAGTAAATTTATATATTCTAAGTAAGTGTGCATCCAATTTGAACATTCTCATCAAAGAGAAAGACTGTACTTTATGATTCTATATTTGTTTTCCATTTCTGCATAAAGTGGTTCTGTAGCAATAGGAGTGGGAGGAGGTTATTAATCATACGTTTAAATATATAAACTACCTAAATGAAGAACACCAACACCCACATGTTAACAGGCCGTTGGCTTCGAGTCATAAAAACATCTAAACCTCAGTTCTACCATTTAGAAGTGAGCTTGGGCAAGTTTCTTCATTGTTCAGAGTCTGGTTCATGTCAGTGAAATGGTGGTAGATGATATTTAACTTACAGTGCTAATTGGGAGGATTACAACTAGGAAACAAATTTAAAGTGCCTTAGTTCAGTTGTTGACACATATTGAGCACTCAGAAAATATAGGCCTTGAAAGATCACACCAGCCATTATTCAACTGATGATTGATTCAAAGTCAAGCGGACAGCACAACACTGAAGAATTTTTGTGTGTTACACTTGCATTGAGAAACCGTGTCTTGACTGACTTTGTGTGACTAGGATCTTTCACTGTGCCTCTCTCATAATTGATGCCCATGAAATGCTGATTACTGTTGAATGATACTTAAACTGTCCAAAGTGAAGAGGGAGAAAATGGGGTAGGAGAGAAGGGGAAGGTGGGTCATCTCCCTTTATTTACCTTTCTATCAGAGACTTTTTTGATTCTTTTCATCCTAAAGACTTGAGTTCTTCCATCAACACGTCTCAGTTTCCCAACAGCCATGAGCTTAGCACTCTGAACCTTCCCCCCTTGCCTTCTACTTGCCAAAGTCTGGGTTATTTCTCCAATCCCCTCAGTTACGTCCTGGATGATGACCACAGCATCCCTTTCCTCCAGATTTCACTATTCTACAAAGCCATACAGAGCCCTTTAGATATTGAAACCACAGGGAAAATAGTTTCATAATAATTTATCAGAAGCAGACTTCTGCTGTTTGCTCTTCTGAGATCCCCTCACTAAGAAAGCTGGGTTCAATTTTCTTTGCAGAATCTCTGTGTGAGGCATGAGGTGAGATGCTCAGAACTTACTGAATCACTTTAAATGGAAAAGCCTGTCCTACACCTGGGTGTCTATCTCCTTCATTGACCTATATTCTGTCTCACAGGGGAAGGAAAAGGACTAGGAAAGAAGATCTGCTCTGAGCATACTACCATATCAGATACCTTTAAAACAGAGCTTTCAGAACTCATGAAGGGGACACATTGTGTTACCAGACTACAGGGTCTGTCCCTCAGAAAGAGCAAAACCACGAAGACCAACATAGGAGGAAAAGGCTCTATTACTTATAAGTAAAGAGAACCCTGGGTATTGCTCCCAAAGCAGTTTCTCCCCAAACAAGGAAAAATGGTCATGTTATATAGTCAAAGTTCCCACCTAACTTCCCACCCAAGTTCTTACTTAGGTCCTCTCATGTAAATGAAGCATACAAGCTTCTTCAATTTGGATTAGTTGACTATGAAACATAGTTCATTGGTAAGTTCTGAAGCCAAATTTTCATTCTGGCCCAGGAAGGAACATGGCCTTAGGGCAACATTGGGACCTCAGGAAGTTATCACATGGGCTAAATCTTGAGCCCTCAGCTCCTTTAGGTTATAGTCTGTAAGTGGCAAATTGAGACTTCCTTTCATTGTTGATCCATGACATAAAACAGAGAGAGGTAGGTGTGGAGATCCTGGTTCCTCCTTGGGTGGAGATTCACCAAAGTTTATCTCTGGGACCCATATTTCAGTTTCAGCCAGTATATTTAAAGAGCAGTCTACTATTTTATGGTTCATGATTCCCTGCTGCCTCCAGCAACAACAGAAACTCAAAACAAAGGGTTTTGATGGGTTCACTTCCTGTTTTAGAACTTTTAGTGAGTGCCTAGGCATTTAGGAGACCTGGTATCCTAGGTTACAATTACTGCACAATTCAATGTGGGATGCTGTTGGGAAAATATAATAATTAAATCAGGCCCCCCTCACCTTGGGTAAGGTGGGGAGTGGTGCGACACATTCTTTGTAAGCAAATTGGGGGGGTGGAGTTAGTGTGCATTCGTGGTGCTACCACCTTGGCTGGCATCTGCCTCAGGCATCCACCACGTGCAGCCATGCTCTCCAACCTATGGCTTCCAAGGACCTGTTTGCCAGTTACCTTGCTCAGAGACCTACGTGTAAAGATTCTGGTGACCCAGCCTGTTGCGTGAAGGGTTTGTGACCCAATCTGGAGCAGGCTTGAGGGGTCTGTGAGCTCCAGACCCAGCCATAGCTTGGCAATTGGCACAGTTGGCAGGATTCTGACATTAGCCTGAGCCCAACAGGTGCCCATCCAGTGTCGTTAGTTACCAGGGCAGCTGTGGCTCTGCCCTCTGTCAGTGGATATAAAGGTTTAGTTAAGCAAGATGAATAAAGTCTAGAGAACTGCTGTACAGTGTTTTACCTATAGTCAACAGTAATGTATTGTACACTTAAAAATGTGTTAGAGTAAATTTCATGTTAAGTGTTCTTAACAAAATAAAATAAAATAAATTAAAAATGAAATACATAAGTTTTAAAAAATAACAATTAAAAAAAAACAATGCCTTCATTCTAACTGGTGTGGGAAAAAATAAGAAAGAAAGCTGGACCATTAGTTGCAACAAAGGCACAAGGGGAGTAAGATAAAATTACATTTTAATGGGGTGAAGTCTAACAGCAAATCTTTTTTGGCAGGGAGGGGAAAGTACAAGAGGGAAGGAAATGATTTACTGTTGTCTGTCACTCTAGACTTGAAATTGGTTTCAGCGATTCACTTGTTATTGCTGTGCACTGTGAAGCCTTTATTTAGCTTGCCATTTGGGGATTTAAGTACTTTTTTCATTTAAAACTGATAAGGAGAGAATATTAGTTCTTGAAAAAATAATATCTTCCATATCATCTTTCAAGGATTTTTTTCTCTCTTTTCCGGAAACTGGGCTTTTGTATCAATTTGCTTTACTATCTACAGGCATGTAGAGAGATCCAGGAGAGCTTTTCTTATAGTATCATAAATGATTTTCCCTCAATTTTTTTTTTATTGTTGATAGTCAGAATATCTAATTCTAAACAGGTTGTCATGGTTATGAACGTCTCTCTTCCAGGTTGGGTTTCAAAGTGAGTCAGCTTTATATTTTGTCTCTGAAAATGCCAATTGACTTGAATGCCAGTTGGATTAAAGAGGGAATAACTTATTTAATGATTTGTACAGCTGTTTTTGTGCCCAGATTATTATAAAAGGTACCTGGTGGCATTTCTTTACCACAAAATTGACAGACTGGGGAAAGCTAAACATTTTCTTTTCTAAAGAATTAGTGGAAAACAGACCTATTTTCAGGATTGGCTTGTCCTTGGTAAGAAGTTCGAAACCACTGAGTTGCATCATGGCCATAAAACAAAGAAGTTGTTCCAATGTCTTAATTTCTAGCCAGTGTTTAAGCAGCTGCTTCAGAATAAAAAGAATCTCTCCTGACCTTTCAAGTCACTCACAATAAATTGATTTTGCTGATAAATTTTACAATGGTCATTTCCTCTTTATGTCCAAACAGATGTTTAGTGTCTTTAAAATTTTTGTCCAAGTGTACTTACAGCATAATTAGTTGTATACATACAATAAGTTTTGGTAGTATTATTTTGTTTGAGAGAATGTGAAAAAATATCAGAGTAGGAGGATACAACTTTAGATAGGACTTCTTGTGGAAAACGCATATGCACGTGTTTCTTGCAGAGCTGACATCATTGCAATTTAGCAGTTAGAGTATCATTTAACCTGACGTTTTTTTCATGGTTCTTTTTTTTTTTTTTTCACATTCCTCAGTGAGTTTCATGACCATGTGAAGGCCAGCTCTGCAAGGGATGAAGAGGCATCATCTGCTCCCCAGAGAGGGAGGGAGATTAATATATTTGGGGGTGTGAGCAAGAGTGCAGAAACACAAGCCTCCTGTGGATTGTGGGAAACTAGAAAGCTTTTCTTTTGATATTATTCAAATTTCAAATCTAGTGGGAGAAACACCATAAAACTACATGTTACACTCCAAAAATAATCTTCCTTTCTAACAGAAAAAGGCTATGTTATGGTCATAATTGATAACATACTTGCTCTTCTTCTCATAATCAAATCTTCTTACTCTTAAACCTGCTGGTTGTAGATTATTCTATTCTTGATGGTCTGAGAACCCCACAATCTCTCCCCATATTTACTCAACTGAAGAATTTCTTGGTCAGAATTAAGTAAAAACCCTTAATAAAATAATTTAAATATAGGTTGGTTTCTTTTTCTGTTTTCCCTGTAGATGAACTACTTAATGATCTAGAATAATCATCTTAGTTTCTTTATGATTTAAATTTCCTGTCCATGCAACAGAAATTGTAAAAAGCTGGATATAAATCTCTCAACAGAAATCATTTTTTTTCTCTTGCTCTCTCAGATGCAACCAAGATGAAAACAGTGAGAGAAACTTGAAGTTGACTTTATTAAACATTTTGAACATTGTTGACCTAAGAGAGATTAGAAATTGAGGTGGGAATATAGAACATTAAAAGAGTGAGAATTTACTGCTGAGAATAGGGAAAGGCCTGGAAGTGGCTGTAAAATAATGAGAACAGCTTTCCATAAACCACATAAAAACCCTAACTCATTACCATATGGACATGGGTATATATGCACAGTAAAACCTTTGAAATTAGGCATTTGAGAGGAAACGAGGTGCCAGTTAATGTCGAGTTATGGTTAATAAAGACCTAGCTCATGTTGTCTCAGGTGGTATCCTTCTCGTACCTCTCTTATCCTCCCCTTAAAGTCTTAGACCTAAGGCATGAAAGGGAAGTTGTTTATACATTAAATCATCATAATTTTTTTTAAAGAAAAAAAGACTTTAGTACCTTTACTTGGATCTACCTTCCCACCTTTTCCAGACTGATCACCTGTCAAGGTGGTCCTGCAAAAAGGCTGAGAGGTGCGGAGGACGCCGAGTGGGCCTTTTGGCGTGTTTCAGCGTGATTCAGATGCCTCTGCGCTGTTCCTCCGCTGGCTCTCCCGGCCTTTGCCGTGTGGGCTGCCAATATTGTTCCCGCGGCCGGGCCTGGGTACCCCCTGGAGTCTTTCTCCGTGTCGGCCTCAAAACCTCGAACCCTCTGCCGCTTATTTGTCGATGTAGTATCGTTGTTGAAAGATTTATTCGTCCTTTGTTGCTCTTAGAAATGCAGTCACTTCTCTGGTAACACAGCACACAGCACTCAGGATCGCGCTGTGTCCCGACACGGGTGCTCCATTCCCGCCGCCATTTTCCCTCCCTCCACAATGTTTCACTTTCTTCAACATCCTCATCAATGCATCTTGTGAAAATAGCTACGTTCATCTCTCATTAATTTTAGGAGGAAGTGATCAATAAGCAAGATTTTTTATGTATATATACACACACGTGCATACACACACACACACACACACACACACACA
>NW_007727293.1:94406-102777 GCF_000696425.1 Galeopterus variegatus | reverse complement strand
ACACACACACACACACACACACACACACATGATTCCTTAGCCTTGAAACAGATATATGACAATTTGAGGAAAGATGAGGAATAAACACTAGACCAGTTCACTGATGGCCTAGGGGATTCTGATATAGATGAGAAACTGTGGTTTAGTCAGAGGGTCCCAGGAATATGTCCGCAGATACATGCACTAAATACAGATTTTTATCTCCCTTTGGAATTATTCAATCTGTGCAATCTCTATAACCTCTGAAAGTGCCTCTTTGCTCCATATGGAAGACTTGGGATTTTTCTAGGCATTACAGGTAGAGTGCAAGAGCCACTTGGCCCTGCTGCGATCCAATCCTCTGCCTATCCCTCCTGCTGGAGCAGAGGGTACTGAGCCCGGCACAGACAGCCTGAACCACTCTCTAGCCTATTTGTGGAGTGTCTGTGAGCCTTGGCTGAAGAGGCTTTCACTAACTGACACATGATTTTGTGGTTTTGACCATAGGCCTTTTTTCCTTTTCCACTTTTTCCTTAATTCCTCAGACCTTTTTGTGCTGAGGGTGGCCTCTTACATCAGCCTCTGTGAATCATTGTAAACCCCTCAAATCAAAACTGAAAAAGACCCAGTGATTCAGTCACCTGGCTGCTAATATTAATCCTCTTGTGGGTTTGTGTGTCTATATCCCTTATTAAGTTCTGTTTTTAAAAGAATACAGTCTCCCAGTCTCCTGGGATGTAGTGTGCTTGCAGCGACTTTTATACGAGGTGCTTTATGGAGGGAAGCTTTCCAGTGACATGGAATGACCACTAAGGCAGAATTGAGTTCAATTCACATATCCCAGTTACCTTCTTAAAGTCTCTTTGGGGCTTATTTTTCTCATGATTAAAGTGAGAAAGTAAAACCAGATTGTCTTTGAGTTTTTGTTATTTTATAATTCTTTGGCTCCTTCTAGGAAATCTGCCTTCCTTATTTTGACTTAGCACCCAATATGTTTTATTTAGTCATCATATTTTCCCTACATCTTTATCTGAGTGAGGATGTCATCCTGTCTCAAGCCTGGGTGGTTCCCATTCAAATCTCAGCAGACTGAATGCAAAAGGACTCTTAAGTGAATGCAAGCATTGACCAGCATTTATAAATCCCTGGCAACTCCCCACAGATGGTTGCAGAAATAAGATGCATTATCTCACAGGCTTAGCTAATCCCAAAGTTATGGACCATCTCTAAATGTGAGGGCTTAGCATGGAGGCAAGGTGTAGAGTGACAAATTAAAGCTGATAAGATTGCTGCCCTGCCTCATCCTCCAAAAATTCATAAGCTTTGTGGTGAGTCTCCCACAGGAGGCAGGGGTCATTAGTAAGATATGCTATGTATTATATTTGCTTGACAAACGTTCATGAACATGAAACATAGGAGATACTAGGCATAGTAACAATCACCTGTTGTCCAAATTAAAATTAAGAAAAAAGCTGGGTTCAGAAATATTGATTTTAATACAATCATATGGTATGATCAAATTTTTCTCACTTAAGAACCAGCTAAGGGACTGACTGATAGAAACATTTTATAAGAAAAATTAATAAAACAAACAAGTACAAATACTTATTTTTTTTAAATAGCCCACAAACACTATCAGCTCATTGATCCCATATGTAAAGGAAAATCCTCAAATGTTTTCAGAATTAAAGAGTACTCTTATTGGATTTTCACATGCATTCCTTATTCTTAGATTAATCTGGTAAGAATAAGGTCATAACTCTCTTGGTAGTGAATTCTAGATCTCCAGATTTATAGTAAAATAAGGTACATGAAGTAGATAAAGAGAAATAAAACACATTTTGATCTGATTCCTTTTTATCCGATTATTTGATGTGCAAATATATATTTATGAATAACTTATATAACCTCTCCTTCATAAACCATAAATGTAAATTGTACATGAAGTAGATAAAGAGAAATAAAACACATTTTGATCTGATTCCTTTTTATCCGATTACTTGATGTGCAAATATATATTTATGAATAACTTATATAACCTCTCCTTCATAAACCATAAATGTAAATGACAATTTCTAAGGATTGAATGTTTAACAATAGTTTTTTCTTTTCAAAACAATAAACCAAGCATAAAATATTATTCTTGTTTATTGTAGTGAATGTCAGAGAGCAGATTATTGAAGAAATTAAATTGTTCTTTATTTTAAATATTAGATTAAATAATTCTTCTCGTGGTAAAAAAAAAAAAAAAATCCTGGAAAAATAAGTGAGAGTTATGTCAAGAACTGGGTAAGAGTCAGTAGAAAAAAACCCACCAGTGCCTCTCTGTTTTCCCAGCAGGACAGTTGGGGCTATACAGTGTTGAGAGAAAGCACCCTCATGTAACATGGGTGCTAGGGACAGGATATCCCAAGAGGCAAGTACTTGAACTTCTCTGCAGTTCTTGAAGTTTACAGATTCATTGGTTACACTAGTCCCTGCTAACATTCTAGTTCTTTGAACCTGATTAGTCTGAGCTCATTCATGATTCTGCAGCCACACGAGTAGAAAAGGAAATGGGGAACTTGACTGTCAAGATTGCTTGATTATCAAGGCTAGATTCAAGAATTCTTGAATGTGCACTGGGCCTGGATCACTCACAGATGTTTTCCTTACTAAATGATTAGCTTCTTACAAGTAATTTTAAAGCATTGAGGATTGTGACCCATCTCCGGTCTTGATCTTAAAATTTATACATATTTTATTATGTTTATTTGCTATTTTTGTGTGTTTAAACAGCAAAGACATGCTACAATTCCAAATCTAGGTTAGGATCTTATGGTAAACAGCTTCCAAATTTCCCCCAATGATCTCATCTCCTGATGTTTATGTTTGGGTAGTCCCCTTGCGTATTCATTCCAGCAGTCTCCAGATCTGTGTGACCAATAGAATATGGCGGAAGTGATGGTATGTCACTTTCAATATTAGGTTAGAAAAGACACTGCAGCTTTTACTGTCTCTCTGTCTCTCTCAGATCATTTACTATGGGGACAGAAAACTGTTGTGTTGTAGCAGCCCTGTAGAGAGGCCCTCATGACAAGAAACTGAGGACTACAACAGCCACGTGAAGGAGCTGGGGAGGGGATCCTCTAGTCAGCTGGACGTCCACTCCAGTTGATGGTTTCCCTAACTGCAACTTGACTGCAACTTCATGAGAGACCCCGAGCCAGAACCACCCAGTTGAGCCACTCCAAGATTTCAGAAGCCGAGAAAATATGTAACGTAATAAATGTTTGTTGTTTTACACTGTCAAATTCTGGGGTAATTTGTTATCAAGCAATAGATAAATAATACAGATTCCCGACCACATGCTTTTGTTGTACCCTGAATTTTTTCTTCATAACATGTAAGAATGATTATGTTTTGTAAACATGAGTGTACTGATTATCCTGATTTCATCACCACATATTGTATACATGTATTGATATTCAATTCTGTACCGCACAAATAGAATAAATTATCTTCAACACAAATGAATAAATAAATAAAAGGAAATTCAAAATGTTTTCTGGATTTGTCACTAATTTTATAGTTCTCTTATAGATTACTCTGAAACCATTAAGAGGCAAAAATTAGGATATTTTATAGTAGTTTACATGCCTATCCTCAAAGACTTCTATAAAAAAGCATTTAATTTTGATCCTAAATATGTAGTAATAGAAAATTTTAAATTCCCATATAAAAAAATTATTTTACTTTTTAAAAGTAATAAAATTGCATGCGTGTTTGTCATTGTTCTTAATTCTGTGACATACTTTCAAACATTTTTACATAAATAGAGATTTTTTAATTTTGTCATTACACATATGATTGAAAGTTACTTGTTCTGTAAGTGAGGAGGTAGATTCCTAGAGGGTAAGCAAATTTTCTTCAGGTCCCAAAGCTCTCTTTTGGTAGAACCAGGGCTGGAACCCAGTCTGCAATACCCATTGCACAACCAGTACTTTTCCAACCAGTGCATACAGCCTCAGGAGCATAATGATCAAAACACTGGAGGATCCAATTCCAAGATGCAGTTCTCTCTCCTGTCTGTGAATCTCCTTAGCATGTTTTCACCCCCTGTTTTGTGACACATATTATTATCATTTTCTCTAGTGGGGTAGCTTACATAAACCTGTTTCTCATCTTCCTCCTGAGCTCTAAATATTTTTAAGAGATAGATCAGGGCTTATCTGTAGTTATCTCTGCTGTAACCTATAATATAATTTCTTATGCAGATTAAAAGACCAATAAATCATTATTGAACTAAGTCGGAATAAACTTTATAAATAGTTATCAACACATTTATTCAATATTTGATTTTTGGTGATAGCAATAATATAACTTTTGGGTTATGTTTGGCTTTATTTAACCAACATTGTACAGTTATTCTTTAGTTAAATTCTATAGCTAATGTTTTCCCAAAGAGTATATGTACCAGGTGAGGTTGCTTAATTTCTTGGGTTTCCCTTAATATTTTACATTTTGGTATTAGGTTATTTGGCTAATATAATAGCAGTAAATTAATAATTCCTAACATTATTCAGTTCTTAAAGTTTACTCTTCATAACACTAGAAGATAAGCAACATAATTATCCTCATATTTCAAGTAATTTTCCCCAGATCACTCAGCTAATACATGGCAGAAGCAGGACTTAATTTCAGATGGTTGAACCACAGGGCCCATGCCCTTAATCTCAGTAATCAAGAATAAATAATACCTGTAAGACAGTTGCCCTTAAAATCTCCATTTAATGACCTAATGTACGAAAAGAGAATTCTGCGTTCAATTTAATTAAATTTAAGGTCTTTAGAGAAAGGAAATAGAAAATAATTATCTATATAGATATTTTGGCAGAAATGTATAATGAATTCACAAATTCTTACCAAATTCTTAAGAAGACACTAACTTTGAAGAGTCATATGTTTTAAAGATTTCAAACACATTTCTTGCAGAAGACAAAGATTTTCAAATTGCTATTATTGCCTTAATAAGAATGAAATTCACATACAGCTATTACAATTTGTTATTAAACTACATTGTAGTCTCCTCCAAGATGAGGATTATGGGATTTTTATCATTGCATCCATGTTGTGTCCAATATGTTTTTGGACACAATAAATGTTTAATGAATGAATAAGTAAATTAATGTATAAGTAAATAAGTGGATTTTCACAGCTTGTCTTTGGGTTTTTGTCCATTATCTGGTATTCGAAATGCACAGGTTGAAATGAGGCCAGAACCAAACCTCTTCTTCTATGATAAGAGCCTCTTCTGCTCCTCTGAATACTTGATACTACATGGACAGTCCAAACAAGACAGCTAGCTACCAAAAGAAACCAAAAAGGAATGGCAGTGTATTTTTTCTTTGTTACTTTCAACTTATACATAAGGTCAGTAATAATTTTAGAAAACCACATTCATATCCTTAGAGTCACCTTTAGACACATCTTAGGTTAGGGGAAAGCAGCATGGAAATGGTATGACTCTTTCTTGAGGAAGGGGCAACTTCCACATAAATGAGCAACATATCTTTGTAGTTCAATTCTCTGAGTTTCCATTTCTTCCCCTACAATATAGTGTTTAAAAACTCACGTCCTATGGTGGATTACAGTAGAGGATGTATGTGAAGCCTCTTGTTGAGTGCTGACCCACGGTGATGTCATAAGGAACACGTGCCAGAGGCCATCCCTTGGGCTGAGTGCTTTGCATGCATCAACACACGTAAATCTTTTTACATACACCTAAGTAGGTCTTAGTCTCATTTCCCCTCACTTCACAGAGAGGTTATGTTATCAGTCCTAAGCCACAAAGCTCCTGAATGGCAGAACTGGACTCAGAACCCAGGTCTACTAAATCCCCAAGTCTGGGATCTTATCCACCATGCAGCACCAGCTCCATAGATGTCCATAGCAGTTCTCAAAAAAGATAGCTGCTATCTACTATTCTTATTTTGTCTCAAAAAAATAATTATAGTTGGAGTGAGCACAGAGATTCAAGCAAAGGGAGAAATTATATACATATCCAACCAACATACTCCTCAGTCATCATTAATTTACCAAATAAGCTCTCAAATGGGAAGATTACGGGTTTTCCAACCTTAATGAAAGTGCACAAAGTGAAAGCAGATCTCTTTCATGTTTATGTTAATGTGTTTTCTCTCATGTGGTTGGAATTGGAAGGGATTCAGAGCCTGGCTCAAGTACAATGTAAACTGGGCATAAGAATCCACATGGATACAGCTATTTATTACTGACAGGGTGTTGACCAAATCATCATATACATTGGCTGCTTTATTTAGAGGCTTGGTGAAAACCACTCCTCATGGCCTGTATTACAAAGTGATGTCTACAGTGAGGCTTTTACCAAATCCTGAAGGCTATCTGATTTGGAGGAGTGGTCTCAGAAAATCCTAGCAAACCTGAAACAAGATATAATGATCACTAAAAGATATGGAGTTTAGAATTGGCTCCTATAAATAGAATATACTTTCCAGATTTAAGAATTTGTGGTTACAGTTCAGAATATTAATAACAAGGTCTATGCTGGGTTCATTTGCTTCTGGCCCACATAAGCCTTTTCTGCTCTTGCCTACTGTTTCTCTCCAGTGATTATTTTTGCTGTTGCTATCTGTAGATAGCCTGTGATCTAGTACCTCTTGTCTCTTAAATAGTCAGTCATTCTTGATAAGATGTGTTAAAGGCATACAAGCTTCAAAGGTTTCTTCCTGTTGTAAGAAAGATTGAAAAAATTTGAAAAGCGTGGTTACAGTTCAGAATATTAATAACAAGGTCTATGCTGGGTTCATTTGCTTCTGGCCCACGTAAGCCTTTTCTGCTCTTGCCTACTGTTTCTCTCCAGTGATTATTTTTGCCGTTGCTATCTGTAGATAGCCTGTGATCTAGTACCTCTTGTCTCTTAAATAGTCAGTCATTCTTGATAAGATGTGTTAAAGGCACACAAGCTTCAAAGGTTTCTTCCTGTTGTAAGAAAGATTGGAAAAATTTGAAAAGGTGCAAGAAAATGGACAGCTTATATATACATATATACATTATGTATTTCTCAAAGAATAGTCAATAAAAAGGGGTCCAAAATAGATAAATATATAAAACAAATTGTAAGACTCATCATAGTATGTATTAGTCTCTAAGAACACTTGAATTAAAGTTAATATGATACATTTTGCTGCTTCAGTCTTCCTGTTTTTAGCATGAAATTCTGAGAATGGAATTAAATACAAGTGTATATCAGACACTGGCAAAGGATAGTATGCATGGAATTGTCATAAGGAGTGAGGGATAATGTGGCTCCACTGAATGTACTGTCCCAGAAACAAGGCAATAAAAGCAAGTGTGACCAGAGGTTTGTACTTTTCTTGTTCTCTGTGAATCTTCCCTTCCATTGTCAATGACTTGGGAAGGACAGAATCTCATTTGGGGGATATTGACAAGTAATTTTAAGAGACCAAAATACTAAGACAAAGAAAAAGTAATGGCAAGACTTGTTCCACACTTATGAACTAAACTTTCATATCAGTATGCTATGTACATGTTATTTTAGTTGAAAAAAATCTGTTTCACTTTTCCTTTTGGACACCCAGGGAGATTACATTTTCCAGCCTCTTTTGCAGTTAGGTAGAGCCATGGAAATTAGTTTTAGCTATTGGAATGCGGGTAGAAGTGGTGCATGACACACAGTTCTCTCCCAACAAACTTCCTATGTGAGATCTTCCATGCACTTCAGTCATCTGCTTCAGAGAGAACTCAGATGAGCTATAGGAGGGCAGATTCAAAATATCTTGCATACCTGATCACTGCTACAAAGAGAGCTGCAAAGACCAGGAACACCACCTTAAAACTTTTGGTCAGTTATACAAAGGTACTTTAAAAAGTTCATGGAAAGATTGTATTCACTTTTAACTCTATTTTCCACAAACTCTTTTAAGTACCCTCATATTATATTAAATTAGTGGTATTCGGAATTGCTTTAATAGCAGTTAACCTACCCTGACTAATATAAATAATTATAGATGAATTACACCCTTTTGAAATTCAGTAACTAATAAATAGCTTATGGCTCTTGGGAGTATATGATTGAATGAATATTACATGCCTTCTTAAATTGTATTTAATTGTATCCAGTGGCCTGAGCCCATACTACACTTGCATAGTTCTTACATAGGAAACATGGAGACACCTGGGAATGGGATGTGGTGGAAAGAGTAGGACCTTTGTAATAAGACAGGCACATGTCTCACTTCTACATCTGTCTTTCCAGATGTTTGACCTCAGACAACTTATTCTGAACCTCATCTTAAAATGGTGAAACATTATCTCCCTCATAATGAAATAAAATGGTTCACACAATGTGCCT
>NW_007727293.1:89101-93775 GCF_000696425.1 Galeopterus variegatus | reverse complement strand
AGCCAAAGCTGAGAACCTGTTATCTAAAGCCTTGCTACTCAAAATTTGATCAATGGACCCATAGCATCAAGCTTGTAAGATATGTAGAGTCTTGGGCCTCATCTTAGACTTTACTAAATCAGAACCTGCATTCAGCAAGATGCCCAAGAGATTTGTATGAACCTTAAAAGTTGAGAAGTGCTGGCCTAGAAGTTATAGTCATCTCAGATGTGATTCAATCAATCTTCAAATACCATGAAGTCAAATCCAGTGGGGAGAGAATTGCAACATTATTTAAGGTGGCAGTCCAATGAAAAAGTCAAGCAGGTGATGCTGGAAGATCTACTCATAAAAACAACTGCATACTGTGCATCTACAGTATGACAGGCCTTATGCAGTATTTTCATCAGGTGTGGACTAATTTTAGCATTCCAGCAACCCCACAAATTATTGTTCTCTCCCTATCACAGATATGAAAACTAACATTTGCAGAAATTATTTGATTTGACCACAACTAGGCAATTAATAAATGGCATTTCTTGGACACTGGACTCGTTCAATATGGCAGTTGGGAATACTGTTATTTGGGACTACAAGGGCATCAAAGGTCACCCCTCTTATTCCAGATCTCAGGACTGTTTGCTAGTGAAAAACATTAAGGGAATGCTTATGTGAGCTAAGTTGTCAGAGCCAGGTCATTCAATGAGGAGACTATGTATAATCTTAAGTCCAACTCAGCATAAGAGAAGGCAGTCTTAGTTGTCAGGAAGGGCTACATGAAAGAGAGGTCATGTGGACACAGACCCAGAATAAGTGCTCCAAAGAGAAATTTACACTATTCCATAATGGGGAATTTGGGAGTCCCAACCTCTTCTTTCTCTTTGTAGAAAAATTCTTAATCTTTTTTTCCCCCCAAGGTAAAGTGGAGGGGATATCTTTTTCAAGACTTTGGAGACCCTGTCTTTTTAAACTTGGAATGTATGCAGATACTGTAAATTGCAATGATTTGACATTAGTCTAGAGTTACAATGTCAGCTGGAGGCACACTAACTAGGCAGTCTGCACTTTGATAAATGATGCTTGGGCACCAAAGAAAGTCTTGTCATCATAAAAAGTGGTCTGAAATCATATAAATTTACCCCCAAATGAAAATAAGATGAAAACGCTGCAAAGCCTGAGGTTCTCAAGGGGATTTACACAGTAATTGGTACATTTTTCTCTTGGATTGCCTTGAAATTTTGCCAGTGTTCCCAAAAGAAAAAGAACTAAATATGCAGTGTGATTTTAGTAGTTTTGATTGGGTCTTCTCTGAGCTGCCATCTCTGCAAAAGGAATGCAGTCCCTACCATTTGCACAGCTCCAGTCGGGACTTAATTTATATAATTAATGAGAAAATGCCCTACTTTGGAACATCAATGTGTCTGCTGTTTGATTTTCTATATTATCTCTGAGCCATGGCTTAAAAATATGTATTAAGGATAAGTGTCAGAAGGATTGTCAGAGGTACTTGTATGTATGTCTCTGTCACAACAGAGCTGTGAATATTACAAATTAAAGACAAAGTCATAAGCATCATACACTGGGCCTTAACTCAAGAAAATCAGGACTAGATTGGGAGGGTAGAAAAATGAAGCTCACAGAACACACTTTTTTTTCTCACAAACTTTATTGAATACAAAAACAGATATATAAGAAAAGGATACTTCTGGGTAAACCCTAATCCACAGCATCTCTTCTGTGTCTCCCAGAAACATGTACAAGGTGTTTTAGCAGACAAAGTGGGGTGAGAAATCTGCCAGAGCTGAAAGGTTCCCGGGTTTTCTTCCTCGCCCTGCTTCTGAGGGGGCCATATATCATTGCATAAAAACAATTTACACTACACGCTCCTGGCCTCCATCTGTAAGGTCAGATAGGAGCTTTGTACATTTGTAGGTCCTTCTGGTCTATAAGCTTCTCTCTACTGAAAGATATTAAAGTACAGAAAATGCTCTGCCAGGGAAACATCAAGAACTTGAACACTCAGAGTGAGGAGATCAGATAGGAGCTTTGTAAGTTTGTAGGTCCTTCTGGTCTACAAGCTTCTCTCTACTGACAAATATTAAAGTACAGAAAATGCTCTGCCAGGGAAACATCAAGAACTTGAACACTCAGAGTGAGATGGCACCTCTCCCATCCTATATGCATCCATTAGCAGGAGTCAAGTAGGAGGCCCAGAACTGCAGTCAAGATTTCCAACCTTCCACCCCACCACACTCACAGATGCTCCACTTTTACGTGCCTTGGAACCATCAGGACTTATTTCATCTTCCTGCTTATTCATTTTTGTGTGAGTCCCAAGAAGTCCAGGTGTCCCAGGTCGTCCTTCGTCTTCCAGGCACTAATGTATATAATTTCTCTATATTCCCTTCCCAATTCTGAAACCTTCTACTGTACCATCTGGGATTTAAAGCCCATCATTAGCAAAATTTTCTACATCCTGAAATCCTTCTTTGACTGCTTCCTCCACTGTCTGACTCCAAGTGAAAACTGGGTCTCTCTTGAAGAAATCCTTCCCCTGCCGTCTTCTCATGTGACAGCTTGTTCCTCCTGGAGCCCTTGACCACGGGGCCTGGCTGAGCTGGCTCCTGTCTGCCTCTCATCCTGCTCCAGACCAGTTAGCTCTTCTCCATGCACACACACACCCTCCCCAGCTTAGAGTCTTGAAACACATTCCACTATCCTCCTTGTTGCCCTCAATTATTAACCTTTCAATCACTTCTTGTTTCTTAAAAACTCATTGTCAGTCTCTCCAGGACTATTCTGTCTTAATTCTTGGTGATTTTAATGTTCACACAGATGAATATTAGATGTGAGATGTTAGATGGGTTCTAACACCATCTCGGTTCCTTGACTTCCTCACTCCGGTGATCTTTTCCTCCATTTTGCTCAGCTACTTATTCCATGGTCACTTCTTGGGCTTGTTGGTATGATTTTTCTACTTTGCTGGCTCTCATGATGGAATTAAAAATCCTTGACCACATGCGGATCTGCAATCTACTGATCCTTCCAATTTTTCACTCTCACCCTTTCCATCCTCACTTCCCTCCTTACGTAGTCTGTGTTTTGTGATCAGTCACTATAATCACTCTCTACCGCACACTCTGCCCCTCTCTTGCTTTGTCATGTGGGAAAAAAACAACCCTGATTTAATCCAACTTTCCGCATACTCTACACTTTCACCTTCACAGCTGACCATGTTCTACATGCTGTTAAGTCAGTCCTCCCCTTAGCCCCATTAGCATTATTTAGCACAATTGAGCATTTCTTCTTTCTTAAAACCCATTCTTTACTTGGCTTCAGGACACCACGCTCTCCTGATTTTCCTTCTACCTTACTGTCCACTCTCTTTTAGTTTCTTTTCAGCTTCTACCTCACCTTATAATTTTGGAGAGTCTTTTTTGACATGCTGTCAGAAAATCATGCTGAGTCTACCTTTATATCCAGAAATCTACTCTGTCTACCCAACTCCACCACCCTCACCTTGATCAAAGCTACTTCATTCTCCCTCCCAACCAGTCTGCTGCTTTCATGCCTACCACCTTCAATCTGTTCTCAACATTGCAGCCAAAGCGATCCTGTAAGTCAGGTTGTCACTACTGTACTCAAAACATGCAGCGGCTTTGCAGTTCACCTTGAGTAAAAGCCAAAGCCACCAGTGTGTACACGAGCCTTTCCCTGGGACCTCTTGCCTCAGGGCCCCTGCCCCCCTCCCCTTGCTCACTGTTTCAGCTGCACTAGCCTCCTTTCTGTTCTTTAAACATGTCAGTCACGCTTCTACTTTAAAGTCCTGGCTCCTGATGTTGTTTCTGCCCAGAGTGCTTTTCCCTGGAGTCTGCATGTCTTACTTCTTCACCTCTATCAGATCTTTACTAAAGTGGCACCTTCTATTTATAGTCTTCTATGACCACTAATTAAAATTAATCAACTCCACACATACACCATACTCCCTATTTTCTTTCCTGCTTTAGCTTTCTCCATGTGATATGCTATACATTTTCCTCATTTATTTGTTTATTGTCTGATTCTCCCCCAGTATGCAAAGTCTTTTGAGGACAGGGATTTTTGCATGTTTTCTTCATTGCTAAATATCAGCATCTGTAACAGTGCCTGACACATATTAGGCACTCAAAAAATATAAGTTGAGTGAATAAACAGACCTGTTACTCATAAAATGACATCACCTAGGCTTAATGAGTGGGTTTTGAGCCATGACATTTTTCCTGCACAAGCACTTGGTTGAAATCACGACTGTGACAGCACCTATGCAGTCTCTTTCTCTCTCTCTCTCTCCCCCGCTCCTTGCCCCCCACACTTAGATTCCAGTTTTCAACATTTCTTGTTTGTACCTACTTTGTAGAAACCAAACTTTTTGTCCCCCACACTTAGATTCCAGTTTTCAACATTTCTTGTTTGTACCTACTTTGTAGAAACCAAAACTTATGTACGCACAGCTAGTGACTTTCCACGAGCAGGCCTGGCTATGGCTTATCACACAAGGTCTGTAGAGAAAGTAGTTCAATAGTGTATTAGGGAGGCTATAATGAAGTTTCACAAACTGAGTGGCTTAAACAACAGAAACTCCTTATTTCACAGTTCAAGAAGTCCAAGATGGCAGTGACATCAGGGTTGGTTCCTTCAGAGGGCTGTGAGGAGGAA
>NW_007727293.1:86458-88806 GCF_000696425.1 Galeopterus variegatus | reverse complement strand
CAAGAAGTCCAAGATGGCAGTGACATCAGGGTTGGTTCCTTCAGAGGGCTGTGAGGAGGAACCTGATATATGCCTCTCCCCAGCTTCTGGTGGTTTGCTGGAATCTTCAGCATTCCCTGGTGGGTAGAAGCATCACATTGATTGCTACCTTCATCTTAGCAGTCTCTCTGTGTCTTTGTCTTTCTCCAAATTTCTTCTTTCTATAAGAACACCAGTCATATTGAAAGAGAGCCCACCCTAATGACCTCATTTGAACTTGATCACTTCTTTAAAGAACTTACCTCCAAATGAGGTCACATTCTGAAGTACTGGGGGTGAGGACTTTAATGTATGAATTTGGGGGCGGGGAACACAATTCAACTCATAACAAAGCTTATAACCATATTATAAAATAGCATGCTACCAGAGGGGACAAGTGTTCAATAATCCTGATGGTCTCAGAAAGAGCAAGTAACTTAATGTTAAGAAAGAATTCCCTGAGTTTAAACTCCCTGACTGTCTCAACTACAGCTCCCACCATGTTTCTATATCCTTTGCCTTGGATTGTGTGTCTGTCCCCCAAACTTGACTCCCACTGTGACAGCGTTAAGAAGATGAGAAATCCTATTATGATAATTGGAGAGGGGGAGCCTTGAAGAGGTGAGTACATTATGAGAACCATGCCTACTGAATGGATTAAAAATGGTGATCATGGGCATGGTTCTGAGGGCTTTAAAAGGAGAGTGTATGAAGAGCTATTGCTCTCTCTGTTCCACTATTTTCTCAATGTGATACTCTGCCATCACTGTCACCACCACCGAGGCTCTCACCAAATGTATTCCCTGAACTTTGGACTTCCCAGCCTCAGAAACTGTAAGACATAAATTTTGTTTTCTTTATATAATACCCAGTTCTGTGTATTTTGTTATAAGCAACAGAAACAGACTAATACAGAAAAATGGTACCAGGGATGGGTCATTGCTCATAACAAATACTTGAAAATGTGGGAGCAGCTTTGGAACTAGGTGTTAAGAAAAGGCTGAAAGAATTTTTAAAGAAGGAGGCTAGAAAAAACTTAGCACCTGGTGGGAATTTAGAAGACAAGAAAATCAGGGAAAGTATGGAATGTTTTAGAGATTGGTTAAATGGTGGTGACCAAATGTGTATGGAAGTATGGACTGTAAAGACCATTTTAAGGAGGTCTCATATGTAAATGAGTAGGGACTTATTAAAAACTGGGGCAAAGATCACCCTTGCTATAAACTGGCAAGGAACTTGCTGCATTCTGTTCATTCCCTAAAATTTTATGGAATATGGAACTTAAAGGTGCTGACTCAGGGTATTTGGCAGAAGAAATTTGTAAACAGCAAAGCATTAAGGAAGCTTCATGGCTACTTGTAGCAGCCTATGCTGAGCTATGACAGCAAAGGTGTGATGTAAAGCCAGAATTTTGAAGGGGAGCAGAGTGTAAAGATTAGGAAATTTTGCAGCCTGGCCATGTGGTAGAGAAGCAGAGAACATTTTCAGGATAAAAATGAAATGGTGCTAAGAAGAATAAAACATGAGAAAGGCATTATCAAGAGAAGGGAGAAAAGGCCCTCAAGGCATTACAGAAACCTCTGTGGCCAGCCCTTCCATTACAGGCCCAAAGGCCTAGAGAGACAGAATAGTCTTGGGGGATAAGCCTGAGGGGCCCTCCACAGGCCCTCTGCCCAGGGCCACCTCGGGACACCAGCATTCCAGCTGCTTTGGCTGTTCCAGCTATGGCTAAATTGACCCCAGGTGTGGCTACACCCACAGCTTTGGAAAATAAAAGCTGGAAGCCTTAGCAGCATCCACATGGTGTTAGGTCTGCAGGGTCTCAGAATGCCAGAGCTGTGAAGGCTTGGGAGCCTCCACCCTAATTTCAAAGGATACATGGAAAATCCTGGGGGCCCATGAAGAGATCTGTCACAGGGGCAGATTCACTGCATAGAGTCTTCTTTAGAGCAATGCCAAGAGGACTTGAGGGTTCAGAGTTGCAGCAGTAAAACTCCACCAAGGCTATGCCTAGTAGAGCTGTGGGAGTGGGACTGCCATGGAGACCCCAGAATTGTAGAGCTACCAGCATGTAACACCAGCCTGTGAGAGCTGAAGCATGGTTTCAGACCAGGAAAACCATAGAAGTGGAGTTGTGCGAGGACTTGGGGACTCAACATCCACACCAGTGTGCAGAGGACGTCGAACATGGTGTCAAGATACATGATTCTTTAGCTTTGATTTAATATCTGCCTTGCTGGGTTTTGGACTTGTATGGGACCTGTTACACTTTTCTTTTGGCCTATTTCTCCCTTTTTGAATGGGAATATGTACCCTATGTTTGTCCCACC
>NW_007727293.1:82778-85818 GCF_000696425.1 Galeopterus variegatus | reverse complement strand
TTATATCTTGGAAGTTGATAATTTGTTTTGACTTCACAGATGGAACTTTGAACTTTGGACTTTTGAGTTGAAACAAGACTTTGGGGATGGAATAAATGAAACTGTATGTGAAAAGGACATGAGTTTTGGGGGACCAGGGATGGAATGCCTTGGACTGAGTGTCCCACCAAAACTTGACTCCCATTTTGACAGTGTTAAGAGGATGGGAAATGCTATTATGGTAATTGAATGGGGGGACCTTGGAGAGGTGATTACATTCTGAGGACCCTACTTAGTGAATGGATTAAAAATGGTGATCATGGGCATGGTTCTGAGGGCTTTAAAAGAAGAATGCATGAAGAGCTATCGCCCTCTCTGCTCCACCATTTTCTGATTGTGATACTCTGCCATCACTGTCGCCATCACCAAGGCTCTCACCAGATGTGTTCCCTGGACTTTGGACTTCCCAGCCTCAGAAACTATAAGCAATAAATTTTGTTTTCTTTATAAATTACCTAGTTCCATGTATTTTGTTATAAGCAACAGAAATGGACAAATACACCTTTTGAAAAAAGCCTTAATAAAAATAATTAGAATACATAATAATTAGCAAGGAACTCAGGTCAAAATAGGACAATTTTATGGATTTTCAAAATTAATTCATCATAGCAGAAACAACTTACATAAAGAAAAATAATTGGAATATTTTAATCCAATTTAACACAGTTCCAAGAGAAGTCTTTGGAGACAAACCAACAGATCTCAGCCTGACCAGGCTGATAGAAATAAAAGCATCCACGGGAGACCTCTGCAATGATGGGTAATGAATGGCATGCTCATTTTGTCCAAAGGCACAGACTTTAATTCCTTCCAACAAATCCATATAGCTTACTTTTTTTAAGGATGAAAACGTATAACAGCTGCTGCTCCCTCTGAAGTGGTAGAAAAATAACTTCTTGGTGCTGGGTGCATATTTCAGCAAAAGCCTAAATATAACAGTGAAAATGAAATGGGCATGGTTCTGAGGGCTTTAAAAGAAGAATGCATGAAGAGCTATCGCCCTCTCTACTCCACCATTTTCTGATTGTGATACTGTGCCATCACTGTCGCCATCACCAAGGCTCTCACCAGATGTGTTCCCTGGACTTTGGACTTCCCAGCCTCAGAAACTATAAGCAATAAATTTTGTTTTCTTTATAAATTACCTAGTTCCATGTATTTTGTTATAAGCAACAGAAATGGACAAATACACCTTTTGAAAAAAGCCTTAATAAAAATAATTAGAATACATAATAATTAGCAAGGAACTCAGGTCAAAATAGGACAATTTTATGGATTTTCAAAATTAATTCATCATAGCAGAAACAACTTACATAAAGAAAAATAATTGGAATATTTTAATCCAATTTAACACAGTTCCAAGAGAAGTCTTTGGAGACAAACCAACAGATCTCAGCCTGACCAGGCTGATAGAAATAAAAGCATCCACGGGAGACCTCTGCAATGATGGGTAATGAATGGCATGCTCATTTTGTCCAAAGGCACAGACTTTAATTCCTTCCAACAAATCCATATAGCTTACTTTTTTTAAGGATGAAAACGTATAACAGCTGCTGCTCCCTCTGAAGTGGTAGAAAAATAACTTCTTGGTGCTGGGTGCATATTTCAGCAAAAGCCTAAATATAACAGTGAAAATGAAATGATGTTCACATACTGTGGATGCATTTCTGTACTAGGAAAGAATGAATTCTGTTTTTTTTTTAATGGTTAGATGATAATGTGCTTATCTTCATTGAGCTAGCACTAATGATGTGTTATTATGTGCCTCCTGTGTGTTCCACTATTTTGAGATGAGTAAGACACAATTCCTGATCTCAAACTGCTCAGAATCTAATAAGATAGTCAAGAACATTAATCCTTTCAATACAGTGAACTACGTTACCTAAGAGAATATTAGGGGACTACAAAATAAGAGCATCTCCTTTGTCCATAGCCTGGAAAGATCAGGAAATACATCCAAAATATCTGACTTACGCTGAGTCATTGAGGAATATTCACCTGGGCAAAAAAGGTGGGCTGTATTTCAGTGGGTGCAGAAAACAGTAATTCGATATGGCTGGAACACATTTTTACATTTGAATTTTATTCTAAAAATGAAAGAAGACACTATAGATTTTAAAGAAGGAGAAAGATATGATAATATTCACATTTGAGAAAAATTTACCCTGGCATTAATATAGAAAGCAAGTTGGAGGCAAATGAAAAGAATAATCAGGAAGATAAAAAGCAGAGTGACCCATTTTATAACTATGGTGGCAGTGAGGGTCTTACCTAGAATGGTAGAAGTAGAAGGAAAAGATTTACGAGACTTGCGTAAGATAGAATCAGTGCAACACAAGGAGGGTGAATTTAGTGAGAACTGAGAAGACGATGGATCCCACTGTTGTGAGTTAGGACTTCACTGGGAATTTGCTGACTTGGGTGTGCCTGTGCTACAGCCAAATAAAAGCATGCAACTACCATTGGACAGGCGGCCTTGGAAAACAGAGCAGGGATGAGGACTGAAGATATAGACTTGATAGCTGTCTTCTCTGTCTTCTTTTTTTTTTTTTAATTGAAACATAATTGATTTTACATATCTGTGGGTACCACATTGAATATCAACACCAGTGTGTAATATGTGATGCTCAAATTAGGATAATTAATATATTCAACATAACAGTGTAATCTTTCTTGTGGCCCTTTACCAATTTCTCCCTAACTCCCTTTTCCCTCCCCCTTTCCCACCTCTGGTAACCTCAGTTCTGTTCTCTCCTTTTGAAAGTTCAACTGATTATTGTGATTGTTGTATCTTTCTTTCTTTTTTTTTTTTTAAGGTATTTGGCTTTTCTTAGTTTCCACTTACGAGTGAGGACATGTGTTATCTCCCTTTCTGTGTCTGGCTCATTTACTTAACATAATTTTCTTTATGTTCATCTGTGTTGCTATGAATGGCAGAATTTTGTTCTTTTTTATGGCAGAGTAGTGTTCCATTGAGTATATATACAACATTTTCCTTATC
>NW_007727293.1:77409-81488 GCF_000696425.1 Galeopterus variegatus | reverse complement strand
AACAAGTAACAGAGAGAAAAGACAACCTATAGAAATGGAGAAAATATTTGCAAACCATGCATCCAACAGGGGATTGATATCTGGAATATATTAGGAACTCAAACAACTTAACAGGAAAAAACCAAGTAACCCGATTAAAAAATGGGCAAAGGAATTGAATAGGTAATTCTCAAAGCAAGATATATAAATGGACAATGGACATGAAAAATTGATCAAAATCACTTAGCATCAGGGAAATGCAAATCAAAACCACATTGAGAGCTGTCTTCTTAAAGACGGTTGTTGACTTCACCCAGGAGAACAAAAACACATACATTTAGAATAAAAAAGGAGAAAGGATATAGTTTTTTTCTTTTAAAGACTGAATTTAAAAAGATGCAGAAAACACAGGAAGAATGATATTACGGAACAACCTGCTACCAGAGGGGAAGAGTTTTTAATACTGAATATCTCAGTAAAGCAAGTATCAATGATCGAAGAGTTCTTAGAGACTGATACATAGAAGGTTCATTAAAAACCCTGGTACATGAAGTATTTTTCTTTCATAAATAATTAAATATAGTTTGTCTTATGTGCTGATATTTAATTAATGTCTATAATAGTGAAATAATAAAAAGTTACTGTCTTCTCTCAGAGTTAATTTTCTAATACGGATGAAGCAAAGCCACAAAGAAATGTAAAAGAGAAAAAAGTTATATCTATATATAATACATATCTAGAAGAAGAAGAAAGCTTATTGGAGATATAGGAAAGTATCTTAATTTTTGATTCAGTAGTTCTTTCTAGATTGTTTTATGAACTATAAAGCAGTACTTATGATGTGAATTTGTAAAACTACAATAATGGAGTGTGTGAGTGATCAGATATAAATAGAACTCTCAAGCAGAGATTTCAAACTATTTCTCCTCTTCTGTTAGCCACTTTCTATTCTTATTTTCTCTTTTCCTGTATCTTCTCACTCTTGGCTTTTCCTCTCCTCTGTCAACTTCATNATTTTCTAATACGGATGAAGCAAAGCCACAAAGAAATGTAAAAGAGAAAAAAGTTATATCTCTATATAATACATATCTAGAAGAAGAAGAAAGCTTATTGGAGATATAGGAAAGTATCTTAATTTTTGATTCAGTAGTTCTTTCTAGATTATTTTATGGACTATAAAGCAGTACTTATGATGTGAATTTGTAAAACTACAATAATGGAGTGTGTGAGTGATCATATATAAATAGAACTCTCAAGCAGAGATTTCAAACTATTTCTCCTCTTCTGTTAGCCACTTTCTATTATTATTTTCTCTTTTCCTGTATCTTCTCACTCTTGGCTTTTCCTCTCCTCTGTCAACTTCATCAGCAAAAAAACACTACTGGATTAGTGGGAGCATAATACAATATTGTAGACTGGGTAGAGCTGAGGGTTCCACCGTACGTGTTAGGCAGATACAGGGAGTATACTGACACTGGTAGGACCAACTAAGACCCTACAACCTGTGAATTTTAGTACAGTGCTTCTTTACAAATCAGTGACAAAACTTTGAAGAGGGAATTCTTCCAGGTGTTGAAATTTATGTGTAACTGTTCATCTCCATGAACATCAATGAGCTTTACAATGTTGGGGGCACTGCAAAAGGTGGTTAAAAAATAAAGACACAGTACTGTTCTGGGGGTGCTTACAGACATGTACAGAGATATTGCTTTTACACTGGTAGTAGTTACCAGTGACAATACTTGCAATGTTAAAATTCTGTTACAATGATAGCATATACCAAGCCAACTTAGGTGTCTCTTTCCTGAAATTTCTTTCCCAAAGGGCTGTGAAGTCCCCTTTGCCATTACCGCCACACTGGAATAGCCTTTGTCCACATCTTCCCTCACCCACTTGGTGCAGACCCAGGCCCATAAACTCTACTTACCTCTGGATGCTCATTGGTTGTTAGCATCGATTTGTGTTGAGGTCTGAGGATGAGAGAAGCATGTCTTGGCCAATTCTCTTCCTTTGCCATCACGTCCTGAGTCTCTCATCTTTATTTCTATGTTAAACTTCCAAGTCTTTCTTGGTGTTAGAAGAAGAAAACTGGGAGCAGTCTAGCTTTACTCTAATGGAAGAAAATCTTACTTCAGGGCTCTAAAACCCGCCAAATTCTCCATTGTCTTCAAAATAAAGTTTGTTTTTTCCTACGGATGTAGGTGGGGAAAGGAAGCAAATACATTCATTTCATCCCCAAAGTCTTAACTTGTTTCAACTCAAAAATCCAAAGTTCAAAGTCCCATCTGTGAAATCAAAAACAAGTATCTACTGCCAAGATATAATGGTGGGACAAACAAAGGGTACATATTCCTGTTCATAAAGGAAGAAACAGGCCAGAAGAAAGGTGTAACAGGTCCCAAACAAGTCCAGTACCCAGCAGGGCAAGCATTAAATCTCAAAGCTGGCAAGTCATGTACCTTGACTCCATGTTCGATGGCCTCTAGCACCCTGGTGCAGGAGTTGGGTCTCCAAGTCTTTGGGCAGCTCTGCTCCTATGGCTTTCCTGGTCTCAAGCCACACTTTAGCTCTCCCAGGCTGTTGTTCCACTCTGAGAGCTCCACGATGGTCCTGCTCTCATAGCTCCACTAGGCATGGTGCTGTCGGGGTTTCTCTGCTGCAAGTCCAACCCCATGTTTCTAGCAAGAACTGTATGTGGTGACTCCGCCCCTGCAAGTAATCTCTTCCTGGGCCCCCAGACTTTTTCATACATCCTTTGAAATCGGGTTGGAGACTCCCAAGCCTTCAGAGCTCTAGCATTCTGTAAGCCTGCAGACCTAACACCACATGAATGCCTCCAAGGCTTCTGACTTGTATTTTCCAAAGCTGCCGGTTCAGCCACACCTGGGGCCAATTTAGCAATGGCTGGAGGAGCCTAAGCAGCTGGGGTGCTGGTGTTGGAAGCAGCTTCCTTAATGCTTTGCTCCTTACAAATTTCTTCTGCCAAATACTCTGGTTCTCAACTCTTAAGTTCCAACCTCCACAAGATCCTAGGGCATGGTCACAATGCAGCCAAGTTCCTTAACAGTTCATAGCAAGGTTGATCTTTGCATTAGTTTCCAGTAAATCCCTTCTCATTTACATTGGAGACCTCCTTAGAGAAATCTTTATGGTTCATATTTCCATATGCATTCTGGTCACCACCATTTAACCAGTCTTTAAAACACTCCAGACTTTCCCTGGTTTTCTTGTCTTCTGACCTCCCACCAGTAGCTAGGCTTTTTCTAGCTTGCTCTTCCAAATTTTTCCAGCCATTCCTCAATACCCAGCTCCAAAGCCACTTCTACATTTTCAAGTATTTGTTATAAGCAACATGCCACTTTTCTGGGACTAATTTTCTGTATTATTCCATTTCTGTTGATGTGAGATTCCTCCATGTATTAGTCTGTTTCTGTCGTTCATAACAAAATACATGGAACTTGGTATTGCATAAAGAAAACAAAATTTACTTCTTAGATTTTCTGAAGCTGGGAAGTCCAAAGTCCAGGGAACACATCCGGTGAGAGCCTCGGTGGTGGTGACAGTGATGGCAGAGTATCACATTGAGAAAATGGTGGAGCAGAGA
The DNA here is from genome assembly GCF_000696425.1 of Galeopterus variegatus. Lineage (NCBI taxonomy): Eukaryota > Metazoa > Chordata > Mammalia > Dermoptera > Cynocephalidae > Galeopterus > Galeopterus variegatus. Next base: position 77,905 of record NW_007727293.1, on the reverse strand, counting down.
GAGCAATAGCTCTTCATACACTCTCCTTGTAAAGCCCTCAGAACCATGCCCATGATCACCATTTTTAATCCATTCACTAAGCACAGTCCTCATAACGTAAACACCTCTTCAAGGCCCCCCCTTCAATTACCATAATAGGATTTCCCATCCTCTTAACACTGTCACAGTGGGAGTCAAGATTGGCAGGGGGGACACACAATCCAAGGCAAAAGGGTGTAGAAACATGGTGGGAGCTATAGATGAGACAGTCAGGGAGTTTAAACTCAGGGAATTCTTTCTTAACATTAAGTTACTTGCTCTTTCTGAGACCATTAGGATTATTGAACACTTGTCCCCTCTGGTAGCATGCTATTTTATAATACGGTTATAAGCTTTGTTATGAGTTGAATTGTGTCCCCCCCCAATTCATACATTAAAGTCCTCACCCCTAGTAGCTCAGAATGTGACCTCATTTGGAGGTAAGTTCTTTACAGAAGTGATCAAGTTCAAAGGAGGT
>NW_007727293.1:74748-77252 GCF_000696425.1 Galeopterus variegatus | reverse complement strand
CCCTCTGGTAGCATGCTATTTTATAATACGGTTATAAGCTTTGTTATGAGTTGAATTGTGTCCCCCCCCAATTCATACATTAAAGTCCTCACCCCTAGTACTTCAGAATGTGACCTCATTTGGAGGTAAGTTCTTTACAGAAGTGATCAAGTTCAAAGGAGGTCATTAGGGTGGGCTCTCTTTCAATATGACTGGTGTTCTTATAAAAAGAAGAAATTTGGAGAAAGACAGACACAGGGAGACTGCTAAGATGAAGGTAGCAATCAACGTGATGCTTCTACCCACCAGGGAATGCTGAAGATTCCAGCAAACCACCAGAAGCTAGGGAGAGGCATATATCAGATTCCTCCTCACAGCCCTCTGAAGGAACCACGTCCATGACCACCATTTTTAATCCCATTTTCCATAATAATTTCAATTTCCATAATAGGGTTTCCCACCCTCAATGTTTGCAGTAAGGATTAAGCTTCAGTTAGGTTGGGTGGGCCTCCAGTCTACAGCACCTCCTAAGCAACTTTTTAAAAATTTTTCAAACATTAAAGCTTCCTCCTTGCACTGTAAAGTTCTACGGATTTTCACACATGCATAAAATCATGTATCTACTGTTAAAGTGTCATACAAAATAGTTTTACTAACCTAAAAAAAAAAAAATCTCCTGTGCTTCAACTATTTAACTCTCTCCACCCCTGCCCAGACATGCATAAAATCATGTATCTACTGTTAAAGTGTCATACAAAATAGTTTTACTAACCTAAAGAAAAAATCTCCTGTGCTTCAACTATTTAACTCTCTCCACCCCTGCCCAGACCCCTGGCAACAAGGATCATTTTATTGTGTTTATAGTGTTGTCTTCTTCAGAATGTCATATAATCAGAATTACAACATATATATATATATATATATAGCCTTTTCAAATGGCTTCTTTCACTCAGAAAAATGTATTTAATTTTATCCATATATTTTTCAGCTTGATAGCTCACCTCTTTTCATCACTGAATCGTATTCTATTACATGGATGTATCAAAATTCATTTACCATTTCCTTACTAAAGGCCATCTTGGTTGTTTCTAGTTTTCAATGATTATGAATAAATCTGCTATGAACTCACATGCAGATTTTGACACGGCCATAAGTTTTCAGGTTTGTTGGGATAATACCTAGGGGCACAATGCTGCATGCTAAGGTGATGCTATGTTTAGTTTTATAGGAAACTGCTGCACTCTCTGAGGCGGCTGTGCCGTTTTGTACTCCCAAATGCAGTAAGAGATTCTGTTGTTCCTCATTCTCACCAGCAACTGTTTTGGGCAGTTTTTAAATTTTATTTTAGCTGTTCTAAAACATGTGTAGCAGTATCTCATTGTTTTGATTTGTAATTTCTTAATGATATATGATGTTGGACATCTTTTCATATGCTTATTTGCCTTCTATATATCTTCTTTACTGAGTTGTCTGCTCATATATGTTGCCCATTTTTTATTGGGTTGTTTGTTTTCTTATTGTTCAGTTCCAAGAATTCTTTCTATATTTTGCATAATAATCGTTTATCAAGTATATGTTTTCCAAATTTTCTCTTCAAAATATTTCCTTTGTGTGTCTTGTCTTTTTACTCTTTTAACAGTGTCTTTCACAAAACATAAATTTTTATTTTAATTAAGTCTAACTTGTCAATTATTTTCTTTCATAAGTTATTATCCCAGTGTTGTATCAAAACACAGTGTCAAACCCAAGGTCACCTAGATTTTTCTCCTATATTTTCTTCTAGAAGCTTAATAGTTTAGTGTTTTACATTTTAAGTCTATAATCTATTTTGAATTAATTTTTGTGGAAGATGTAAGGTTTGTGTGTAGATTAGTTTTTGCATGTGGGTGTCCAATTTTTTTGGCACCTTTTGTTGAAAAGGCTGTCCTTTCTACATTGAATTGCCTTTGCTACTCTGAGAAGGATCTGTTTACTGTATTTGTGTGGGTGTATTTCTATTCTATTAAGTTGATCTAAGTGTCTGGTATTTCACCAATACCACATTGCCTTGATTATTCTAGCTTTACAGTAAGTTTCAAAATTGGGTAATTTGAGTTTTCCAAATTTTCCTTCTTCAATATTATATTAGCTATTCTATGTCTTTTACCTTTCCATATAAACTTTAGAATCAGTTTGTCAATATCTACAAAATAGCTTTTTAGGATTGTAATTGTAATTGTGTTGAATCTATAGATCAAATTGGGAAGAAGGGACATCTTTACAATACTGTGTCTTCCAGTCCATGAACGTGGAATATTGCTTCATTCATTTAGATCTCCTTTGATTTCCAAAGTTTTGTAGTCTCTAGCATATAGATCGTGTTCATATTTTGTTATATTTATGCCTATATATTTTAATTTTTGGTGGTATTGTAAATGGCATTGCTGTGCTTATTGCTGGGATATAGAAAAACAATTAACTTTTATATTTTAACCTGGTATCTTGTAACTTTGCTATACTTGCTTATTAGCTCCAGGAGCTTTTCT
>NW_007727293.1:66776-73491 GCF_000696425.1 Galeopterus variegatus | reverse complement strand
TCTCTAATTTTCATTCTGGTTTATGTTCCAGAGAGGGACACAATAAAATACAAAAAAAAAAGTATATATATATTTATATATAAAGTCATTATATGTCCTTCCTGATTGATCTACATAACATAAGCCTTCTTCCGGAAGAAGAGAAATGATGGGGATGACACTAGAAGGGAAAAAAACAAAGGAAAGAGGAGAGCAAAGAGTTTGGACCAGAAGGAAATAGATAGACAGAGAGATGGACAGATAAATTAAAAATCTGTAGAAAAAAAGGGTAGCCACGTTGAGTGAGACTGAATAGACAGACAAGCAAAGAGGAATTTTACTGTCTATTAGGCAGCATAACCTCTTTATTGTGCCACTCTGAGAATGTTTAATAAACATTTACGTTATTTTTAAATGTATTTGTTTAAATATTGCAAACTAGTTTTCTCCTCTATGATCCTACTCAGGTAAGTTACTTTGTTACTTAGTCTCCTCATTTCTGCCTAAGTCATTGCATATTGACACTCTGTTCTGGCTGATTATGGGGCTTGATTCCAGTTTTAACCCTAGAATCTATGGCTCACCTCTCTTGATTCCAGTTCAGCCTGCCTGCTGGAGCAAGCCCATTCTTACAAATACTGCAACTTACATCCTTCATTCTGCACTCCCTCTTGGCCAAGAAAGGGTCTTAGATGGTCAATTGTGTCAGGAAATCCATGACAAGTGATTAAGTAGAGAAAATAGAATGTTATGTGGAGAACTAGTTACAAAAGTTCTAGAGGGCTGAAAAGACAAAAAAAGTGTCAGAGATTAATAAAAGCAGGGAGCTGCTAGAATTACCAGGACTGCAAAAACATAGGGATAAGATGTTACTGAATCTCAGAAGCCAGGGCCATGCAGTGAGACATCCAAGGCTTTTGGGGGGAGCTGGGACTATGGAGGAGACATAGCCAATGTTAAAGACTACCTGGAGCAGCAAAAGGGAGAAATACTTTGGATTTTTTCTTCCTTCCACCTTTTAATCTACCAGTGCTTTCTATTGACAAAACTTAGCCAGAGCCAATGGGCAAAGAAGCTCAAAAATAATTTGTGGGATCAGTTCCCTACTATGCAGAGCAGAGCAGGGGAAGGACACAGAAAAGATCTGAAAGCAAACAGAAAAATTACACACAAAAGCACTTATTCCCTGAGGACCTACCACTTGACTCAATTCTCAAGTCTATTGCTGTTACAGACACTGTCTGCCCATCATACATGCAATCATAGTTGCAAGCATTCTGTTCCAGCTGATGAGGATGTGCCCAGGGCTTTGAGTGCAGGATTCTTCAGTGCTATGCTGTAGAGAGTTTATGTATCCATGCTGAAACTGCAGATGGTTATCTAAACTTGGGTCCATCACAAAGAGCATCACCACTGCTGGTACCCCGACAAGGGCAACTTCCAGAGAAAGGTACATGCCTGGTTTCATGCTCTTGCAAGCATTCTGTTCCAGCTGATGAGGATGTGCCCAGGGCTTTGAGTGCAGGATTCTTCAATGCTATGCTGTAGAGAGTTTATGTATCCATGCTGAAACTGCAGATGGTTATCTAAACTTGGGTCCATCACAAAGAGCATCACCACTGCTGGTACCCAGACAAGGGCAACTTCCAGAGAAAGGTACATGCCTGGTTTCATGCTTTGCAGAAAAGCCAGATGACTGTGACATAACCCTCCTTTCCACAGGTTGTTTGTTGAAGATGCCTTATCTCCAAGCAGTGCTAAGCAACATCTTTCACAGCCTCATCCCTAAACGATGCCCACCAATGTGATGGGAGGATTTTGTCAGGAGAAGAATCAATGACCTGTAACCTGGTGGAATTTTGGCCCTAATTCCAGGACATAAAGGAGAAGTGACTTAGTTGTATAGGTCCAGATCCAAGAAGGCTTCAGAGAAGTCCTGCATGCACAGCTGGCTGGATAGCCTGAGCCTTCCAGAATTTCTGAATTTGGAGACCCCCCCTTGAGCATCGGAAGCACTCTAGTAATAGCTTCTCTTTTCTTCTTGATACTCTGCCATTAGACCTCCCACTACTAATATGGAAACAGAATAAAACCTGTTGCTACCTTCCCAGACTAACCACCTGCTGGTGCCCATGAAGAGAATAACATACCAAGTAGGAAAACTGTGTTCCTAATTTGACAAGGTGGCCAATTTCCTCGTGTGTGCTGAATCCATGATGGTGGCACACATCCAACTGAGAAAAATGGCTGAATCTTACCCTACAGTGAATTTTAAACCATATAATGAAATCTTCCTCTAAACTATAAGATGAAAACAGTACAGAACAGCATTCTGCATCTTCTTTCAATTACTAGCAGCCTCTAGGACACTGTTCCCTTTAATACCATCTTCCTCACACAGACCTGATTTTCATCTTCCAAAATTACCAAGCTGATTAATTTCCTCCCTGGAAGTAGTTTGGAATTTTCAAGGTCCTCAAAGATTAGAATATTTGCCCACTATCTGCTACCCTCATACCCCACATACTACCATTTAGGAATCCAAGATACTTGCTTTTAATCCATTTAATTCTTCACCTCAGAACTGACATACAATATTTCAGATATAGAGTAGTGCCTGACTCTACTCAAGGCACCCTAATGAATAACAGCTCTGTTTCCTACCCTGGTTCTGGTCCACAGTCCACTATGAATAACAATTCTCCAACAACTGGCCACCTGAGCAAAGTACCAACTGCCTGGAGGGATCATCAGGACATTCTCTGGTGGACCAAAAACGGCACAATGTTCTGAACTTAGGGACCTAGGTAAGAATTTATGACAGGGAGATCCTTTCCGGTAGGCTTACCTGGCAGATGAACTAGTGCCTCTGCTGTGAGTTGGAGGACTGCATCTGGGCTCCATTTGGGTTATGCAGAATTGAGGTTACCAATTTCCTCACCCCACAATCTTCCACCACTTGCTGCACTAACACCTGCTGATCACATTGCCCTGTCTCCAGGCTGACTGAATGATCTCAGTTTCAATATACCCCCTTTCTCTCCTGCCCAAAGAAGCAGGCAGGAAAAGGTTCTCACTCCTGCTCCTCAGTGCCTCAGGGGCTTGACTGATATTCTGCCCCCACCTCAGTTCTGAACGCATTTGCTCTGTTTAGATGGCTCTTGTTTCTGCCCTGTTATGATGTTCTTTGTTATCCTTTCTCTGCTCAGACATTTGCTGTGATGTGTGTTTATATATTCTCATTGGATCTCTGTTCTTCCAGCTTTATGTGTGGATTTTATTCTTGGCATCTTACTCATGAGCCAGCTTTAACCCATCCCTGTGCCCAGCCCAGACTCCCAGAAAGATTGTGGCCAGGGGCCAGGGCTCTAGGCCCTGCTTATATAGATAGGAATTAGATTAAGGTTTGAGTAAAGACTATATTTGCTTATATGTGCAAAATGGTTTACACTATGTTTAATATTGGTTATTTCTTTCATTTAAGCTCTTGAATGGAGATGAAGACATAAATTATTTTCTCCTCTACAGTTTTTAATTGCTCAAATATAAACACACACACTCATACACAAACACACAGTGATTCTGTAGTACTTTCCTTCTTATACCTATCATCCTAAGATGCCAATTAAATAGGTATTGGATTTGATACTCCTTAAGGACTACTAAGAAAACCCTAAAATAAAATTTTAATTTTCTATGGGGCCACATAGTAGCCTGAAAGAATTAATTCTCTTTCTAAAATATAAACAATTCTCTTTTTCCTCACCTACAGAGTGAATATGTCTATAAATTCCACCCTTTAATATCAGCTTAAAATCCCCCAAATAACATTTTCTTGTGAATTAAACACTTTCTTAATATAATTACAGTTAAACCGTTATAAATATACTCCATCACCCACGATTTAATAAACTACAACCTCAGGAAACAGTGCAAGACATGACAAGTTTCTTTTGAGGCCTGCTTTCCCCATATCTTTTTTTTTTTTTAAGCATCATTACCTTAGTACTTTTGTATCTTAATATCCTCTCCTTCAACCCAAACTATCTAATACAGTGTTTCTAAAATTCTAATGTGAGTATCAATCACCTAGGTATCTTGTCAAAATACAGATTCTGAATCATAAGGCCTGGGGGAGACCAGGGGCACTGAGAATGTATATTTCTAATAAGCGCTCAGGTGATGCTGATGCTGCTGGTCGCAGAACATACTTTGAGTATCTAATCAATTATGCTACCTGATAAGACAGGAGAACTATCTTTCCTTTCTCAGATGTTGGCATTTTTTTCAGGTAATAAAGCAAAAGCCAGGTAAGGGCTCCCTCCTTGCAGAATGTCAGACAGCAACACTGGCTGCATGGGAGTCGAGAGGCAATCACGTTGGCAGCTGCGGGGGCAGCTCTAGGAAGATCCTTTTCCTGATTGTGTCAGATAATCATGGTGTTACTCTGATATCATGCAGATGAAGATCCTTTTGTAAACCAGAAAGTAGAATAAAAGAATAAAACAAAAGTATGATTTTCTAATCATAATACCCAGTGCAGAAGTTGGACTATTTGGGGACAGCTTACTTCCACTTTATTGTTAGATGATAGTCACTTAGGCTTTGACTTTTCCATGATGCTGGAAACTTAACACCTTTGCATACTTATACAAAGCAGATAAGCAATAGCTGGTGAGCCTTATGAGTAGCACAAAAAATTATACTTTTTCATGTTCACTTGTTCCCTCAAATCAAAGTTGTGAACTTTAATAAAAGAAACACATTTCCCCACAATGGCCTAGCATGAACAGACCCCCTCTTTCAGCAATGTCTCCACTAAAACATCACCATCACAGAATCAGTGCTCAGGGCCATTTTAAAACCTATTCGAGGCTCCTAGGTTAGACCAGTTCAACTTAAATCTTAAAAGAAAACTTAAATTCTGCTTTCTTTCTTTTTTTCTAAAATAAAAACTATCTTTTTTTAATGTCTCACTTTATCACAGTTTTATAGCAGCAATAGCATGATGCATACAGGCTTGAGTATTTTTCTTAGCTTTCCCAGGAGAAGGATGGCTGAATTAAATTTCCAAGCAACATACTAAGTAAAAAGCATGACTTAGAAGCGGGATTAAAAATTTTTTCTAAAATAAAAACTATCTTTTTTTAATGTCTCACTTTATCACAGTTTTATAGCAGCAGTAGCATGATGCATACAGGCTTGAGTATTTTTCTTAGCTTTCCCAGGAGAAGGATGGCTGAATTAAATTTCCAAGCAACATACTAAGTAAAAGGCATGACTTAGAAGCGGGATTAAAAACGGAAATGGACTAGATTCTGGGACTAGATCTCATCTAGAGAGTGTGGCAGAATGTCCATGTTNTATTTTAACCTGGTATCTTGTAACTTTGCTATACTTGCTTATTAGCTCCAGGAGCTTTTCTGTTGATTCATTGGGATTTTCTACATAGACAATTATGCCCCTTGTGAACAAAGACTGTTATAATTCTTCCTCTTTTCCCTTGTCTTATTGTATGTATTAAGATTCCCAGTATAATATTGAATAGATGTGGCGAGAGGGGACATCCTTGCCTTGTTCTGATCTAAGGTGGAAACTGTTCAGTTTCTCGCCATTAACTGTGATACTTTCTGTCCTGCCCCCATTATTTTTAACTGATACTTTAAAAATGTTTGAGAATATCTAAGATTGTTGTTATTTTTACTTCTAATATATTTCCCCATTTTTTGCTACCAATAAGCCACTTATTACCCTCCAAAGAGTTATGAATTTATTATAAAGGTAGGATAGGGGAGAAAAAATGCAAGTATTGACTGTTCTGCAGAACACTAAAGGATAAATAACATTCTGATCAGAAGCAATAAGCTGAAGCTGGTAAGTCACTCCCTGGAGCCATATTAAAAAGGTAAGGGAAGATCTAAGTTTAGTTTCTCAGTTGAAAAGTGTCTCCCTAGCAGAATCTCTATCTGACCCTTTTAAAGCCACAGCTCATTCTTCAAAATATCTTATTATAATTCTATCCTAGGAAGACATTACCAGTAATTAGTAGTTGAGTCAATAGGAGTTGGGGTAGCTTGTCTGTCACATTAAAAAAAGGAAAGATGAGGGAAGGGAATTTTAACTCTCATGGCCTGGAAGATCTGTTTTTCATATTCCAAGATGGGATTATGAATGAATTCCACCACAGTAAAATATCTATATCTGGTAGTTATTTTCTCTAGAACTCTTGGTAGGATACTGCACTGTATTTCAAGTACTCTGCACTCACTTATAAAATATATATTGAGTGTGTTCTCTATGAGAGGCACTGGAAACCTACCCAGTACCTAAATTATTTCTAAGCACAAGCATGCTCTGAATTCTAAACAGCTGGTTTCCACATGCAGCTTTGGATCCCAACTATCTGAACCAGCTCAGTGTCATTAGCAGAGTTCTCCCTTTGCATGGACAAGGCAAAATCATGATGTAAAAGGTCATTTTCAGCCCTGATGAGAGTAATATCTCTGGGCTCACCTTTCAGGCCAAATTATCCTGATCTAATATCTCTAATTTTCATTCTGGTTTATGTTCCAGAGAGGGACACAATAAAATACAAAAAAAAAAGTATATATATATTTATATATAAAGTCATTATATGTCCTTCCTGATTGATCTACATAACATAAGCCTTCTTCCGGAAGAAGAGAAATGATGGGGATGACACTAGAAGGGAAAAAAACAAAGGAAAGAGGAGAGC
>NW_007727293.1:59666-65738 GCF_000696425.1 Galeopterus variegatus | reverse complement strand
AGAAAATAGAATGTTATGTGGAGAACTAGTTACAAAAGTTCTAGAGGGCTGAAAAGACAAAGAAGTGTCAGAGATTAATAAAAGCAGGGAGCTGCTAGCATTACCAGGACTGCAAAAACATAGGGATAAGATGTTACTGAATCTCAGAAGCCAGGGCCATGCAGTGAGACATCCAAGGCTTTTGGGGGGAGCTGGGACTATGGAGGAGACATAGCCAATGTTAAAGACTACCTGGAGCAGCAAAAGGGAGAAATACTTTGGATTTTTTCTTCCTTCCACCTTTTAATCTACCAGTGCTTTCTATTGACAAAACTTAGCCAGAGCCAATGGGCAAAGAAGCTCAAAAATAATTTGTGGGATCAGTTCCCTACTATGCAGAGCAGAGCAGGGGAAGGACACAGAAAAGATCTGAAAGCAAACAGAAAAATTACACACAAAAGCACTTATTCCCTGAGGACCTACCACTTGACTCAATTCTCAAGTCTATTGCTGTTACAGACACTGTCTGCCCATCATACATGCAATCATAGTTGCAAGCATTCTGTTCCAGCTGATGAGGATGTGCCCAGGGCTTTGAGTGCAGGATTCTTCAATGCTATGCTGTAGAGAGTTTATGTATCCATGCTGAAACTGCAGATGGTTATCTAAACTTGGGTCCATCACAAAGAGCATCACCACTGCTGGTACCCAGACAAGGGCAACTTCCAGAGAAAGGTACATGCCTGGTTTCATGCTTTGCAGAAAAGCCAGATGACTGTGACATAACCCTCCTTTCCACAGGTTGTTTGTTGAAGATGCCTTATCTCCAAGCAGTGCTAAGCAACATCTTTCACAGCCTCATCCCTAAACGATGCCCACCAATGTGATGGGAGGATTTTGTCAGGAGAAGAATCAATGACCTGTAACCTGGTGGAATTTTGGCCCTAATTCCAGGACATAAAGGAGAAGTGACTTAGTTGTATAGGTCCAGATCCAAGAAGGCTTCAGAGAAGTCCTGCATGCACAGCTGGCTGGATAGCCTGAGCCTTCCAGAATTTCTGAATTTGGAGACCCCCCCTTGAGCATCGGAAGCACTCTAGTAATAGCTTCTCTTTTCTTCTTGATACTCTGCCATTAGACCTCCCACTACTAATATGGAAACAGAATAAAACCTGTTGCTACCTTCCCAGACTAACCACCTGCTGGTGCCCATGAAGAGAATAACATACCAAGTAGGAAAACTGTGTTCCTAATTTGACAAGGTGGCCAATTTCCTCGTGTGTGCTGAATCCATGGTGGTGGCACACATCCAACTGAGAAAAATGGCTGAATCTTACCCTACAGTGAATTTTAAACCATATAATGAAATCTTCCTCTAAACTATAAGATGAAAACAGTACAGAACAGCATTCTGCATCTTCTTTCAATTACTAGCAGCCTCTAGGACACTGTTCCCTTTAATACCATCTTCCTCACACAGACCTGATTTTCATCTTCCAAAATTACCAAGCTGATTAATTTCCTCCCTGGAAGTAGTTTGGAATTTTCAAGGTCCTCAAAGATTAGAATATTTGCCCACTATCTGCTACCCTCATACCCCACATACTACCATTTAGGAATCCAAGATACTTGCTTTTAATCCATTTAATTCTTCACCTCAGAACTGACATACAATATTTCAGATATAGAGTAGTGCCTGACTCTACTCAAGGCACCCTAATGAATAACAGCTCTGTTTCCTACCCTGGTTCTGGTCCACAGTCCACTATGAATAACAATTCTCCAACAACTGGCCACCTGAGCAAAGTACCAACTGCCTGGAGGGATCATCAGGACATTCTCTGGTGGACCAAAAACGGCACAATGTTCTGAACTTAGGGACCTAGGTAAGAATTTATGACAGGGAGATCCTTTCCGGTAGGCTTACCTGGCAGATGAACTAGTGCCTCTGCTGTGAGTTGGAGGACTGCATCTGGGCTCCATTTGGGTTATGCAGAATTGAGGTTACCAATTTCCTCACCCCACAATCTTCCACCACTTGCTGCACTAACACCTGCTGATCACATTGCCCTGTCTCCAGGCTGACTGAATGATCTCAGTTTCAATATACCCCCTTTCTCTCCTGCCCAAAGAAGCAGGCAGGAAAAGGTTCTCACTCCTGCTCCTCAGTGCCTCAGGGGCTTGACTGATATTCTGCCCCCACCTCAGTTCTGAACGCATTTGCTCTGTTTAGATGGCTCTTGTTTCTGCCCTGTTATGATGTTCTTTGTTATCCTTTCTCTGCTCAGACATTTGCTGTGATGTGTGTTTATATATTCTCATTGGATCTCTGTTCTTCCAGCTTTATGTGTGGATTTTATTCTTGGCATCTTACTCATGAGCCAGCTTTAACCCATCCCTGTGCCCAGCCCAGACTCCCAGAAAGATTGTGGCCAGGGGCCAGGGCTCTAGGCCCTGCTTATATAGATAGGAATTAGATTAAGGTTTGAGTAAAGACTATATTTGCTTATATGTGCAAAATGGTTTACACTATGTTTAATATTGGTTATTTCTTTCATTTAAGCTCTTGAATGGAGATGAAGACATAAATTATTTTCTCCTCTACAGTTTTTAATTGCTCAAATATAAACACACACACTCATACACAAACACACAGTGATTCTGTAGTACTTTCCTTCTTATACCTATCATCCTAAGATGCCAATTAAATAGGTATTGGATTTGATACTCCTTAAGGACTACTAAGAAAACCCTAAAATAAAATTTTAATTTTCTATGGGGCCACATAGTAGCCTGAAAGAATTAATTCTCTTTCTAAAATATAAACAATTCTCTTTTTCCTCACCTACAGAGTGAATATGTCTATAAATTCCACCCTTTAATATCAGCTTAAAATCCCCCAAATAACATTTTCTTGTGAATTAAACACTTTCTTAATATAATTACAGTTAAACCGTTATAAATATACTCCATCACCCACGATTTAATAAACTACAACCTCAGGAAACAGTGCAAGACATGACAAGTTTCTTTTGAGGCCTGCTTTCCCCATATCTTTTTTTTTTTTTAAGCATCATTACCTTAGTACTTTTGTATCTTAATATCCTCTCCTTCAACCCAAACTATCTAATACAGTGTTTCTAAAATTCTAATGTGAGTATCAATCACCTAGGTATCTTGTCAAAATACAGATTCTGAATCATAAGGCCTGGGGGAGACCAGGGGCACTGAGAATGTATATTTCTAATAAGCGCTCAGGTGATGCTGATGCTGCTGGTCGCAGAACATACTTTGAGTATCTAATCAATTATGCTACCTGATAAGACAGGAGAACTATCTTTCCTTTCTCAGATGTTGGCATTTTTTTCAGGTAATAAAGCAAAAGCCAGGTAAGGGCTCCCTCCTTGCAGAATGTCAGACAGCAACACTGGCTGCATGGGAGTCGAGAGGCAATCACGTTGGCAGCTGCGGGGGCAGCTCTAGGAAGATCCTTTTCCTGATTGTGTCAGATAATCATGGTGTTACTCTGATATCATGCAGATGAAGATCCTTTTGTAAACCAGAAAGTAGAATAAAAGAATAAAACAAAAGTATGATTTTCTAATCATAATACCCAGTGCAGAAGTTGGACTATTTGGGGACAGCTTACTTCCACTTTATTGTTAGATGATAGTCACTTAGGCTTTGACTTTTCCATGATGCTGGAAACTTAACACCTTTGCATACTTATACAAAGCAGATAAGCAATAGCTGGTGAGCCTTATGAGTAGCACAAAAAATTATACTTTTTCATGTTCACTTGTTCCCTCAAATCAAAGTTGTGAACTTTAATAAAAGAAACACATTTCCCCACAATGGCCTAGCATGAACAGACCCCCTCTTTCAGCAATGTCTCCACTAAAACATCACCATCACAGAATCAGTGCTCAGGGCCATTTTAAAACCTATTCGAGGCTCCTAGGTTAGACCAGTTCAACTTAAATCTTAAAAGAAAACTTAAATTCTGCTTTCTTTCTTTTTTTCTAAAATAAAAACTATCTTTTTTTAATGTCTCACTTTATCACAGTTTTATAGCAGCAGTAGCATGATGCATACAGGCTTGAGTATTTTTCTTAGCTTTCCCAGGAGAAGGATGGCTGAATTAAATTTCCAAGCAACATACTAAGTAAAAGGCATGACTTAGAAGCGGGATTAAAAACGGAAATGGACTAGATTCTGGGACTAGATCTCATCTAGAGAGTGTGGCAGAATGTCCATGTTTTTTTCATGCAGCGAATTACCTGGGTCTTCTAGTGTGTTGGCTACTTATTTGTAAGTGGTGGAGTAAATTTATCATCTCAGTGTCATATGAGCTCACTGTTGGCATGGTTTCAAAAAATCTCATTATTTTTTGATGTCTATGATGGATTAACAATGAGAATATTGCTGGCCTAAGGGTTCGTTAGCCTTGCCTGTCATATTTGTCAGCTACAAAGCAGCTCTGCTGAAGGGTTAAGAGGGCATTTGGGATAGTGGGCCATTAAAACATGGTTCCATTACTTACACTCAGTTAGAGTGAGGAAATGGAGGGTAACAAGTGTGAGAGATGCCCCACGGGATCCATTTTCTTTGTTACACACCCGAAAAGGAAAAATCGAGATGACAGCAGAAACAGCAAGAAGCTCTCTCCACATGGGATGGCCACATCTTGTAATTTCTCACTGTGGGTGAAAAGTGCTTGTCTGGGTAACCTCACAGGCAACTCTGGGAGTTCTGTGGCCAGGCTGCATCCTGCATGCACAGCCCCCATCTTACAGCAAGCCGACCTTGAATTGCTCTCTGGCCTCTTGGAGGCAGAACAAGGCCGCCTGAAATCTTCTGAGTTCTAAGAACAAAGCCTGTCATAGCACATGTTGGTAATAACCAACAACACATTGTGATTGGAAATATTAAAAATATTCTCAAGAAATGTTTTAGATGCCTAACAGCCTGACAGTGAAATAAAATTTATGTTGTAATTTTTAAGTAGCCATTATGTTCACAAGCGTTCAGGAATGCCATATAGTAAGGTATAGATAAAGCAACTGACATCTGCAATGTTACTGAAAAATTGCTTATGTAGTTCATGGTAATGCTTTCTGAGTTTAGTTCTCTCATGCTCATGTAGCAGGTCAGACTACACAGGGGTATAGGTACCTTTGGGGATTTCTTCCCTGTAGTAAAATACAGTTATTTACTGCACCAAGTACTCTAATAGCTGATAGAAATATAGTGGTAAAGAGAAACACATAAGCCCATTCCCTGCTATCATGAAGCCTATAATCTAGCATGGTGACAGATATTAACTAATCTAATCTAACAAATATATGGTTTTTATTTTGTTCAGTTTATTTAAAAATGTTTGTGTATCTACTATTTACAAGATAATGTGGTGGGAGTTCTGGGCGATACAGATATGAAAAAGACGCAATTCTATTGGCCTGCATGATGCTTTGCCTACAGTCTTGCTGGAGAGAAAGACATGTAAAGAGATCATTGTAGTACTTTTAATACATCTTATGAAGCTAGGATGCTGTCTCATTTGGAAGAGTCCCTTCCTTTCCCTTCCTTCCCTCCCTCCCTTTCTTCCTTCCTTCCATTTAATTATTCAACTAATTCTTATGTTGCCAACATGATCAGGGACTGTGCACTAAACGCAATCCAGAAAGGATCAATTGGCTGCTTATTATGTGCTGGGCACAGTGCAAATTATTTTATATGCATTAACTCAAGCAATTCTCAAAACTGTATTATTATTATTACCATTTTATAAAAACATTAAATAATTTGTCTAAATAATCAGTGGAAATGCTGACTTTGAGCAAAGGTCTGTGTGATTTCATGCTGTGTTCTTATCCACTATATAACTATATAGGAGATCTGTATTACAATGAGATGTTATTCAAGGAAAACACAAATTTTAGCCAAAACTGAATAAAGAGAAATTATTTCTACAAAATCAAAATACGTACCCAAACCCTCATCACTTAATTTTAGTTTATTAACATTGTCCCAAAATAGATTAAATAACACTAAAAATGTATTTCTTAATAATGTGCTATAATCCTTTTTATT
>NW_007727293.1:54520-59257 GCF_000696425.1 Galeopterus variegatus | reverse complement strand
CTGTATTACAATGAGATGTTATTCAAGGAAAACACAAATTTTAGCCAAAACTGAATAAAGATAAATTATTTCTACAAAATCAAAATACGTACCCAAACCCTCATCACTTAATTTTAGTTTATTAACATTGTCCAAAAATAGATTAAATAACACTAAAAATGTATTTCTTAATAATGTGCTATAATCCTTTTTATTAAATAATACTGTAAAATAATGTGTATATGTACATGTATGTGTATAGATACATGTACACACATACAAGCCCAATAAAAAAGAATTTAGAAAGAATATTTTTATTTTTAAAATCTTAGGTCTGGGCTTAATGGAAAAGTTATTGGGACTTACTAATTTCATCAGAAGTAATGGCCATGACAGCATAACCCTGAGAAAGTGTGACTTTGGATGAGTGGTGGAAAGTGCTGGAGGGACACCCACAGCCTCCTGTCAACTCCACGTGTCTCCACGTGCACATCCAGGAGGGTGGAGGGAAGCAAGATGAAGGTCATTGAAGGCAAGAAATATCTGCCCCTTCTTTAACTGTCTTTGAGATGGCAAAGCAAGTAGGAAGGATTATGTTTTCCATTACCTTAATTAACCCGGAAGTCACATAATAACATATATTAGGTCTCTCTCAGCCAAATCGTCAGCTTCACGTAGTCATGCAACTGTGAAATACATTAGCTTACAGCTCTTATGGTGGTGTTGGAGGGAAACACAATAACACATATTAGGTCTCTCTCAGCCAAATCGTCAGCTTCAGGTAGTCATGCAACTGTGAAATACATTAGCTTACAGCTCTTATGGTGGTGTTGGAGGGAAACAAAGTTGGAAGTGAACTGCATGAGCCTCTGTACTGCCTCTGAGAGAGAAAGTGAGTGGGATGACCGATCAGGCTCTGCCTGGAAAAATGCACAGGCTCATAGGATGGAGCTGTCACTTGACACCTATGGGAACCAGTGAACCTGACTGAGGGTGGCGTTGGTAGGGCCTTAATGAGACCAGGTCATTTCCATGTATTTAGATGCTCAGAGCCACAAGCCTGTTTCTCCAGATGCACTGTGGATTCTGGCTTGGGAAACAGCGTACTCGCCCATTTGTGTGGCTGTGGGGCCACATCACAGGCCATTTGTACCCCTCACTCCTACAGGCTCTTGCAGGGAAAGCAGGGGGACTGTCCTTCACTCAAGAAGAGAATTGGCTGTCCATAGTTTCCCCAAATGAGTGAACTAATAATATCTGCTATTGGGTTCCTAGAAAATAATTGTCAACAAGTTTAAATTTGTACTCCTCACCATTATAGGGTCATACGGTAAACAATTCGATATCCCCATATCCAAATTCAGCATCTAGTGTTTTAAATATTTAATTCCACTGTACCAGCCTCCAGAATAATCTCCCTAATGCTTTGTTTTGTTCATGCACTTTCCACACCCCCTTAACTCCTTCATACATGGCTACTGGCTGTAGACATAGTCCGTAGTCTAAAAGAACCATAACCTTCTCTACCCCAGCACTTCCTAATCTCAGAGGGAAGGATAGCCAGTGTTTTCCCTGTACATTTTTCCACACTGTATAGATTCCCTGTATTTTTCTCCAGTTGGCACAATCTGTCCTGCCCTTTTATTAATTCCCTATTGAAAAATAAAAACTTTTTAAAAAAAAACTCAACTATTAGGTTCCTAAATATGTTCATTTTTGTGAAACAAGGTCAACATTTTAATTAGTCCTATAATACAGAAATTGAATAGAATGATGAAAGAATATAATGAACAACTAAATACATACCTAAAAAAATCATACCTAGAAAAAAAAGCTACATTTCTGAAAAAAATTTAAATCAGGTAAAAACACAGAATACAGCAACACAGGGGAGACAATGGGATCCCCTGAGACTGGGATTATTCTAATCTTGTTTTTCATAATACAAGAAAAATGCAATGTTAAATAATGGAAGGCATAGCTAAATTCTTTAATCTCACAGATTAATGTAATCAGAAAACCATTTTATTTTCTATTATGTTAATTTGAAACATCACCTGAATATTCAGTATTTATATTTGTGGAATTATCATAAAAGTCATTTATTTAATAAAATATGAAAAATTTTATAATGATTTCATGTCATTCATAAATATTATTCATACTGAACACAGTGGGCATTTAACAAGGTTCCTGGAAATCTTGAATGGCAAGACAAGCTGCTGAGATCTTAATTCAAAACCAAAGATAAATTGCTACTTTCTAAACTTGGGATCATTAAACCCACGGAGGTGGTTATTTTTTAATAACTGAACAAATGAATAAATGAATTTACAGGTGAAGAATTCAGAATCTTTTCTCCTCTTCTGAATTTTTCACATAAATTCTACACTTAAGTTTCATGTACAATACAGCATGGAAACCCTTGAAACTTGATTCACTCTTTGTATTTTATGCCCAAAGCTGTTTTATTCATGGCATCTCAAAAACACTACCAAAACCATATGAATTAAGTCACACAATTGTCTACAGCTCTTCTCCAAACTCATTGATTAAAAGCCAAGTGGTAATTATCCCAATGTATCAGGAAATGATTGTTTTGTTTCTTTTTTTGTGGTTATAATTTGTAGGCTTTATACTTATTTGTAAGGTTCCAGCATGTAAATATTTAATAAATTATCATTCCCTTATTCTAATATTCATGCTTGAGTAGTAATGAGTGGCAGATTATTTTTCTTTCATTTCCCAAAGTTCTATTTTAATTGCATATAGTAATAGACTGAGGTATTAAAATACCACACGAAATGTACAAACTGCACAAATGGTACTGGCCAAATTAATCCTGCAAAGAAGGAAACATTGCAGAAAATCCAAACGGAAAGAAGAAAAATTGAAAAAATAGGGCTCATAGATTTTTATTTCAAGTTGTCTGAATGAGCAATGAGGGTAATAAAATGACCCTTAATATACTCAGTGAACTTTCATCAATCACTTCTTAAAGTGCCTGTAACTACAAATCACTAGCTTATTTCTGATAGCAAATAGTTGTCTGAAGGATCAGGTTGGCAATGATAGCATTTTAAAGTCAACATAATTGTAAGTTTCTGTATATAGAAGAAGTGGATCACACTGTCAGGAGTTGTGTGTAGACAATATCGATGGCATTGGGGAAATGGGGTTGAAGGAGGTGATTGATTCAGCAAAGGAAGCTTCTATACCTGGATAAATAAAATACTGGGGTGTATGAAAAATTTACAGGAGGATCTTACTAAAAGTAAATCAATCTTTAAGGATGTCACAGAAGATGGGAAAGATATTAGGAGATAACAGGAAGACTAATAAGATACAATTTTCTAAGTGATATAAAAAGTGGATACTTGCTCTTTCCCCCCAAAAAAGTCTTATAGATTCTTCCGCAGATGATCTAACGACTCGGTAAAGAACCCACCCACTCGTCACTAGGAGTTCATGTAAGTTTAGGAAAAGCAAGTCATTCCCAGTAACTTTGCTTCCTTCTTTGTTGAGGAAGCAGCAAAAACAGCCTGATCAGCAGGTTTCACGTGAATCTTTGGGCTCAGGAGATCAGAGGGAGGAAGAAAAGAGGATCTACAAGAGATTACTGAGCAGAATCAGGTCAGACATTTTTATCAATAAAGATCCAATATTAGTGTCGTCTAAGAAATAAGATGCAGGATTTCATAACGTCACGATCAAAAGTCACTCTTCAAAGAACTCTTTAGTTTAGCAACATGTAGTTGAAAACATTTTTTCTGTAGCATGTACGTGAGGTAGAAAATTATAGATGTTATTTCAGTTCAATTAAGATCAACATTCTGGAAACTGGTCATGAAGTCCCATTCTTGATGAGGTTTAAAGTCCCATTACTGATGAGATTTTTTCCCTTACTAAATATTTACACATTATTTCAAGGTAATGTTTGCTGTTTTCTTACAAGTTCTAACTTCACTAGAAGCTGGAAATAATCAAGAACTGCTCCATAAGATGTATATTCCAATTTCTTCTTAGTCTGAACTCTGAAACAAGTTACAGAGTTTAGGGAATTCTAGTGTAGGGTGAAAAATCCTATAAAAATGGAAAGGGTTAATTAATAGAGACCATGAAGAATACACAATAGCTTGATTACTGGTTAGAAACTGTGCAGAAAACTGTGCTTCAAAACAAAGCAAATAAAGGAAAACATTTACAAAAAACAGCCCTAATTTGATGTGTATCAACAGCATAGTGTCATCCTTTTGATTTTTATTTGCTTGATTAAATTTCACTAAACAAAATATATGAGCATCGATAATTTCTTCGGGAGCATTGTCATTTGAAAAAAGCATAACTATAAAAGGACAATAATCAAATGCACAATGATCAAACCCAAGCTGATTACATTTAAATAAACTTGTTAAATTCTCTTACTTTTAAATTAAATAAACACAGCTAATAAATGCCTGTACACAAATCAAGCTTTAAAAAAAAATAAAAGAACAAAGAGGTATTTATTCCATTAACTCAAATTTATCAGTTTGCAAAAACAGTAAAAATGTTAGAGATTAACAAAGTTTAATCTAAGCTTCTACCTGCAATATTTGCTAAGGAATATGAATCCAACCATTAATTACTACATGTGTATAATATCACTCCTTGTTGCTTAGGCCATGATTCAAACACAGAGTAGGTTGGGCTCACTTTTTTTGACCTAGGAGAACCCTGAAAATGTCAAGGGTCTAAGTCTGAGTTTTCTTAGCCTTT
>NW_007727293.1:52049-53964 GCF_000696425.1 Galeopterus variegatus | reverse complement strand
TCAACCATTAATTACTACATGTGTATAATATCACTCCTTGTTGCTTAGGCCATGATTCAAACACAGAGTAGGTTGGGTTCACTTTTTTGACCTAGGAGAACCCTGAAAATGTCAAGGGTCTAAGTCTGAGTTTTCTTAGCCTTTTCTCTAATTGTGGTAGGAAGAGATAGGACACCTGTTGTCCCTCTGTTTTAAGCTGAGCATTGGAGAGAATACAGAGCAGTCTGAAGCAGCTATTAGCAGGAAAGCTAGAACTTTTCTCTGTAGAGTGACAAAAAATTTATAGCTGCTAAACTAAAGGATCTTATAGCCCCTTAAGTAGTCCCTAGAAAGGCCATATGGCTTAGCCCTCATGGATCACTTGTAAGGAGGTTACATGTACTGCCTGAAGTCCTGCTTACCATCTCATAAGACATAGGTGTGAAGAATTAAGAGGGACAGAAAATGAGATTGTATCATAAGAACTGAGCAATCACATGAATAATTTTATTCTCTCTCCCCTTACCTGTAGTGACACTATTTGATTATTTTCCTGTCTTTCCAGTCACTCAGCATTGTGTCTTCCCCATCACTCCAATCTTTGTCTCTTCCCTTATGTTTAGTCTTTACTTTCAGTGTTTTCTAGTTTCAGTGCTCAGATGGCTTCTTATTTCACTTGACTTTCTCTTCCTGTGGAATTTCACTTAATATGCACATCTCCTATCTTTCCCGATCTACCATCCCTCCTCAAATCCTAAAATTCTTCTCCTTTGCTTCTGTGGATAAAGGGCGTCATTCACAAAACCCCTTAGCCTGTCTTTTGAACATTCAGCTTACCTTCTTGCTCTAAGTGGAGCTGGATTTACTCTGAGGACACTGCTGCTGCTGCAGACCACCCAACAAGTGTCTATTTTCTCTCATACCACTGGGCCTGGGGTTGAAGTATTTACTTTTTTTCTCTTTTACAACATTCACTTTCCCTGTTCAATGGAAACGCTTGGGTCACAAGAACATACCCCCACTACCTCTGTTTATTGCCATACTCTTCTAAACCACATTGATGGGAAACACCATTGTCATTATTCTTTGCAAATTCAATACACAAGTAGGTTCGCCTCCAGCACTCAACTCTCCTCTTCTACTCTTTTCGTCCACCTTCAGAAGCTGAAATTGCATTGTTGGTTATTACTCATATTCCTTTGTATACCTTCTCTCCCTTGCCCCTTTCTCCTTTCATGGTACTCTTTTGACAAAAATAAAATCCTGGTTAAGTCAGTCTTTCCATTTATTTCGTACCTGTTATCTGTGTGGCTGAATATCATGAAGAAAACCCCAGAACAATACTAATAATTAGCTCTGTAACTTTATGGCCATAAATCCCAAACTGGGTCTTAATGCTGCCCGGTTACCACACTACACCTCCGAAGTCTGTGTACTCTCCCACTTGCTTAGCTGATTATTGCACATCCCTTTTCTCTTCAAACCTCAATATCTCCTCTCCTGGCTCCATATCCTTCTGAAAATTTGGTTTCTAACTTCATTAAGAAAACCGAAGTGTTCATAAGAGAGCTTCTGTAGATTGCCCTCATCACCCTCACCTGTCTGCCTTACTCCATGTTACACAGAATACCCATGATCCTATCTAAAGTCAGCACCACCACTTCTACCCTAGGTTCTGTCCCCATTGCTTCATCAACAATGTCATGCTAGCATTTCTAACAGCTTGCTTCTCTATCATCGATATTTTCTCTCTACTGACTTACTCCTCTCAACTTACAGGTTTGCTCTCCCTTACATCTCAAAGCGGAAAAATATCATTCTCCTGACACCTCTTCTCAACTGTCTCCCACCCCTTTTTGTAAAACCCTTTCAGTAAAATTATTCAGTAGTCTATATTCTCTGCCTCTAATTCCTGTCCTTGATTTTCTCTTAGACC
>NW_007727293.1:17038-51840 GCF_000696425.1 Galeopterus variegatus | reverse complement strand
TTGCTTAGCTGATTATTGCACATCCCTTTTCTCTTCAAACCTCAATATCTCCTCTCCTGGCTCCATATCCTTCTGAAAATTTGGTTTCTAACTTCATTAAGAAAACCGAAGTGTTCATAAGAGAGCTTCTGTAGATTGCCCTCATCACCCTCACCTGTCTGCCTTACTCCATGTTACACAGAATACCCATGATCCTATCTAAAGTCAGCACCACCACTTCTACCCTAGGTTCTGTCCCCATTGCTTCATCAACAATGTCATGCTAGCATTTCTTTTTTTTTTTGTCTTTTTCCGTGTCTGGCAACGGATCGCAACCCTCAGTGTCGCCCCCGTACCGGACCAGGACCGGCAATGGGATCGCAACCCTCGGTGTTGCCCCCGCGCCTCACTCAGCCAGTGAGCGGCCGGTCTGCATGTGGGATCCGAACCCTTGGCGGGAGCGCCGCCACGTTTCCCAAGAGGCGCACTATCGCAGTGCGCCACCGGGCTGGCCCCTTCATGCTAGCATTTCTAACAGCTTGCTTCTCTATCATCGATATTTTCTCTCTACTGACTTACTCCTCTCAACTTACAGGTTTGCTCTCCCTTACATCTCAAAGCGGAAAAATATCATTCTCCTGACACCTCTTCTCAACTGTCTCCCACCCCTTTTTGTAAAACCCTTTCAGTAAAATTATTCAGTAGTCTATATTCTCTGCCTCTAATTCCTGTCCTTGATTTTCTCTTAGACCCACTTCAGAGGGGCTTTTTACCCTTACACTCCACAAAAGGTACTCCTGTCAAGTTCCCCAGTCCCTCCATGTTACAAAATCCAGTGGTAAATATCCAGACCTCGTACTACTTGACCCATCAGCAGTGCTTTCCACAGTTGGCCATTTCTCCCTTCTTGACGTACTTTCTTCTCTACAGGACGTAACAGCTATTGATTTTCTACTAACACACTAGTCATTCCCTCTCAGTCTCTTTTGCTGATTCTGCCTCTTCTTCTTGATCTTTAAATATTGTAATGCCATAGAACTCAGCTCTTGGACCCTTCTGTCTTCTATATCTCCACTCATCTCCTTCGTTTCTCATCCAGTCTCAAGGAATTGTATCTCTAGCCAAATCATCCCAAATTCCAGACACACATATCGAACTCCCTACTGGACATCTCCATATGAATGTCTAATAGCCATTGCAAACTCAATAAAGCTCAAACTGAACTCTTGGACCAGACACCCCCATCTCACTAGTGGCAACTCTATCTTCCTATTGCACAGGTCAAAATCATTGCTGTCATCTGTGACTTCTCTCTTTCTCTTACATCCCTGCAAAACCTGGTAACTCAGCTTTTGAAACATTTAGAATCTGCCCATTACTCACCCCTTAATTGCTACCACCTTTGTACAAGCTGTGATATACTCTTGCTTGGATTACCATGGTAGTTTCTAACTGTAGCCTTACTTTAGCCCTTACCTCAATCCTTACCTCTTACTATCTATGCTCAATCAAACGGTCAGGTGAAAGTTTTAAAGTCAGACCATGGTATGAATCTACTCAAATCCCTCCAATGGCTCCCTTTTCTATCTGATTAAAGTCAGACTTCTTAAAGGACCTATGGCTCTATATCTTCCACCTGCTACCTCCCTCCCCCAAACTCAGTTAGTTCTTTGAACACATCTTCTACTTTGCTCACCCCCCCTTCTCTTCTAACCATGCAGGTTCCTTGGCTCCTCCAACTTTCTTCCTTCTTAGCACTTATCATCTACTAAAATAGTATATCATATACTTATTCACTTATTTAATGTGCTCACTCACTGTAGATGCAGAACCAGAGGCAAGCATTCTACTGACAATATTTTTTTGGAGGGGGGGAGGGGCAGGTGGATAAGGGAATGAGGACAGGGGAAAGAGTAAATCCTTAACTAGAATGCATTATCAAGCAAGACACCACTGTGGGCAACTGGAGTTAATTCTTTTGGAGACTCTGATAGATAGCATAAAATGTGCACATAAAAAGTGTAAAGGACATGGGGCATCTTCTCCAACTCCTGTACATTACCATTTGAGGGTTTATCCTGGCAGGGTACAAGACAGTCCTCAAAATAGAGATACAGATAGTTGGAAGATTGAGTGGACAATCATGGGAATTGCCAGTGCTGGGGGTCCAGGGGTAGGACACCAATGGAGTTTTGCATAGTTTAGCATGTGGTCTGTGGCCCCAAATAAAATGTACGCTACAAAAGAGCAGAAATCTCCACTTATTTTGTTCATAGATGTACCCTGATTTCCTAGAACAGTCCCCGACACATAAGCAATGCCCCATAGAGATTTGTCAAATAAATGGACAAATGAATAAATTTGCTCACTAATTCACCTACTTCTTATATGTGATGACTTTACTCTATTTATCTAACCCTTCTCTGATACCCACATGAATATTTCCCAAAGCCTCCTGGATATGTACATGGAGGTACTACAAGCACTTCAAATACTGGATGTTGCAAAATATACTTAACTCCATACCAACAATTTCATCCTCAGTCTTGGTTACTATATTGCCATATACCCTATTCTTAAGGCCAGAAATCACGTCATAGGGGTATTTTCCCCTCATTTGTGTTTATATAACATCTTTCACACACCTCTGTGATTACAGATTTCTCATTTTATTGCAGCTGACCTTGAGCATGACCAAGACATCTCATGCAGTTTTGTGTCACTACCATCAGGGTAATAAGTAGTTATTAACATAAGTACCAAAAGTAAGTAAATAAATAACTTTTTTAAGTAAGTAAATGGTAAAATGATACATCTTTCACACACCTCTGTGATTACAGATTTCTCATTTTATTACAGCTGACCTTGAGCATGACCAAGACATCTCATGCAGTTTTGTGTCACTACCATCAGGGTAATAAGTAGTTATTAACATAAGTACCAAAAGTAAGTAAATAAATAACTTTTAAAACCTGTATGTGAATATTTGAGACAATAACTTCTCTGTGCAACATTCTCATGTGATTTTAATCCGTTAACTCTTTAAGACTCTTTAACTTTTAATTATTATAATTTTAGTAATTTAACCAAATAAACCCTACTCTTTCTTTGAGATTTGACTGTGTCATAGGGGTTTCTCTAAGTGTTCAAAATTTTCAAAAACTTGCTGTTTTTAAACATCATAATGTAATGGATGTAATCGTAACAACCCTGGGGACATGATTTAATATTTCATCAATTTCATCATCTGTAAAACTGTGAAAACATTTATCTCTAAACAATTTGGTAAATTTCTTTGGCTCACATGTTAAATGTTCCTATCCAAGGGACACAATTACTATTAATAACCACAGAAGTAATTAAGTGGAAATAGATTCTTTATTTGTATAGTGCTTGCATTTTCATTACACATGTGCAGATCATTAAAACTCAAAGAAACCATCCTACTATCTTCAAACTTTTGAATTTATGTTTAAAGCTTATTTTTACCCCTGGAAAAAAGAATGCCCAGAGCTGCCCACAAAACTGGGTGCCAAAGAAGCATTTCTTGGATATTCTTTGTAATGACTCAATGTGATAAGAAGAAAAGAACACTGGTGTGATAAACAGACCTATCATCAGTCCTGACTCTTTAATAACTGTATTCTTTGTCTTCACTTCTCTGGGGCTCAAGTCTTTCTCCAAAAAATAAGTAAACTGGGTTAAAATACCTCCTAGAGCTCTGGCATTCTATGATGATTCTTTTGAGGGTGAGTATCAAATATTCAAATCATTTCTTTAATACAGCCTTAACCTAATCCCAATTTGCAGGCCTTACAATTTATGCTAATTAATCAGTTCTTGGCAGGCCCTATTAATATGGTAGAGTCATTTAAAATGAGACATTCTGTATTTTTCTGCTGTTATTTAGTGTGAATCACTTAGCCACTCTGTCTATTGTAATATTCTCTCATATGTAAAATAGGGATTTTTGTGAGAATTAAATGAGTTAGTCCACTTAAGCTAATATATATAAAACAGTGCCTGGCACATGTAGTGTCTAACAAACAGTTAACACTCAGCTAAAGACAGCCATTTTCCCACCCTTATCATTACCACCTGCGGCCAAATACCATTTCTAAACATCCTGTCCTCCATTCAGCTTCAAATGCCTGGTGATCATAACAGAATGCTGCATTGGAAAGAGAAACAAGGTGCCATTCTCTGCAGCTTAAGCCATGAATATTGACATTCAAGTTTTTACTTCAGGATAAGAATATTCTTCCATTGCTTTTTTTTCTTTCTTTTTTTTCACATTTATGCATCAAAATCAATGAAAAGTACCTCATAAAAATTATAGATCTTATTTTGCATGATTTTTTAAAATATTCTGAGTTTAAATCTCTGACACACTCACACAACATATATGTATATATACGTGTGTGTGTATATATATATATATAAAATGGATGTGTGTATGCCTCTAAATGTGTGTGCATGTGTCTTGAAATTCTATTATGAGGAAACAGAGCAAGTTTCTGATGCATACACCTGCTCTCCTTATCTAAGGGAATGGTAAAATGATACATCCCGATAGAACAGATTAACAAATTGACACACATGCGCGCGCGCGCGCACACACACACACATATTTATATACTTTTTGTATCTTTCCAATGGCTCTCAGTTTTCATTTTTCACCATTTATCCCTAAATATTTTAAGAATTACAGTCTCTTCTGTTTTTTTTGTTACATATTTATAAAACTATGCAGTTTTCTGGATTGATTGATTTGTATTGCAAGTGATGGTTCTATACACATGACAATGAGAATTCTCCTTCTTGCCTATTTCTGTAGCATGCAAATTATTCACTTGCCTTTCAAGTGCTCATTTCAGTACAGAATTCCCCATGTGGGTCCAAGCAACCTTAGTATAAATCCCAAAGTTGTAGT
This sequence comes from Galeopterus variegatus, assembly GCF_000696425.1. Lineage (NCBI taxonomy): Eukaryota > Metazoa > Chordata > Mammalia > Dermoptera > Cynocephalidae > Galeopterus > Galeopterus variegatus. Next base: position 46,928 of record NW_007727293.1, on the reverse strand, counting down.
TACAGCCCCACACTGCAACAAATGCCCCTCCTCTATTTTCTGCAGACACTATGTGTCAGGATCTCATTTACCACTATATCAGCACAAACTGCCACCTTTTTTAAGGAGGCATAAACAGTGTTATCTTTGCATTAATCCGTAATGTAACTCCCTTACCTCCTCTTAGTTTACAGTAAATTTTCTTCCATAACTCAGGTAGAGAAAGAGATTTTGACATATGTAGCTCTTGAAAATATTTATGCCTAGGAATGTAGCTATGTTTACCCACCAATATTCAAAGTTGGCACAAGAGAATTCAAATTATAGGTATTTGCATATACATATATCCACATGTATACATCTCCACATATTTCTAATAAACCTATATGCATATTATATATTTGCCAGGGAATATTAGGAAATGTCTGTTTACTTTGAGTTTGCCTTAGTAGTGAAAGTTCATGATTTGTCTTGTATCTGGAAAACATTAAATATTTTTGAAATTGTTCTCTTTATTGTCTGCATACAAATGATGCCTCACTCTTTCCGTTTTATTTTTCTTTTAACTTCTCAATATACATTGTAATGATTTTTGTGACCCTTTACCTGTTCCTCTTTTCTCCCTCCCTCACTCCCCTCCCCCCCAACTACATCATATCTGCTCACTTGTCTTAACAAATTCAAGGAATTGTTGTGCTTGTTGTGCCTTCTTCCCCGCCCAGCCTTAATTTGTTTGTGTGTATTTATTTATTTATTTTTAGCTCCCACAAATAAGTGAGAACGTGGTATTTCTCTTTCTGTGCCTGACTTGTTCACTTAATATAATTTTCTCTGAGTCCATCCACGTTGTTGCGAATGGTAATATTTCATTCTTTTTTATAGCAGAGTAGAATTCCATTGCGTAGGTATACCAAAGTTTTCTTACCCACTCATCTGAGGATGGACATTTGGACTGTTTCCAACTCTTGGCTATTGTAAGAGTGCTGCAATGAACACAGGAGTACAAGTATCCCTACGGCATGATGATTTCCATTCCTCTGGGTATATTCCCAGCAACGGAGTAGCTGAGTCTTTTGGTATCTGTAATTGTTTGAGGAAACTTCATACGATTTTCCATAAAGGCTGCACCACTTTTCAGTCCCACCAACAGTATAGGAGGGTTCCTTTTTCTCCGCAACCTTGCCAGCATTTATCATTCTCAGTCTTTTGGATATTAGTCATCCTAACTGGAGTGAGATGGTATCTCAAAGTGGTTTTGATTTGCATTTCCCAAATGCTGAGTGATGTTGAGCATTTTTTCATGTGCCTGTTAGCCTTTTGTATATTTTCCTTTGAGAAATGCTTATTCAGTTCCTTTGCCTAGTTTTTAATTGGGTTATTATTTTTTTTGCTGTAAAGTTGTTTGAGTTCCTTTATGTTCTGGATATTAATCCTTTGTCAGATGTACATTTTGCAAATATCTTCTCCCACTCTGTTGTTTGTCTTTTCACTCTCTTCATTGTTTCTTTTGCTGTGCAGAAGCTTTTTAGTTTGATAATCCCATTTGTTTATATTTCCTTTAGTTGCTTTCCTTCTTCCAATGTCTATCAAGATTCAAACTTCCCCTTTTACTCTGCCTTCTGTCTCTTTGTGCATCTTCCTCTTTAGTTTTAGCATAAGAAAAATCAAATAACATTTATGCTTGAAAAAAGAAGCTAATTCTAAGAGAAGGCACTGTGTTTATATATAGCCCAATCATGATTGAAAGCACCAAGCAGATCTGTCAGTTCTCAGTGGGCTTCAGGCAGCACAGGATCTCACAAGTCATGTGTGTGCTGAAAAGGACACATCATGTTTCTAATCATATTTATGTGTGTTGCAAAGTCTTTAAATTATAAGAAATTTTCTTTATATTGCCTTTTTATCTCTGGTTAACTCATATTTCTGGCATATGGGCAGCACTAAAATATTTTCAATAAACAAGAATGTTTTATTTCTATCTTGTATGTTCTTTCTACAAACTTATAAAGAGGAACTGTGAGACTACTGTACTGCAGACATTAGCCTGTGTTCTCTTAGGAGAACGACATAAATGACAGTGGGAAGAATTAGGGATAGCACGTGGACAGGTAAAAATGTAAGTACACTCTGGTTTTAGGGCAATCACACATGATTTATGTATTAATGTAAAGATTTTAAAGACAGGAATTTTCCCCTTTCCAGTTCCTCTCCTCTCAAGTAAATTACTAAGTTGATTTTGGTTTTTTTTGAAAAGCTATTATAATTTCTATTCAGGCCCATCATGTATCACCAAAAGGAGAGAAAAGCAAGTGGAGAGTAAATGAATCTCAAATATTCTTACCTTGTTTGATTTTCTTACTTTGAAAGGACCTCTCCACCCATCTTTCTGGATCTGCTGTCTGTGAGTCCCAGGTGTTAACTGAGATTTGGACAAATAAAGACATCTCAAGGCATAAGAAGACATTCTGAACATGATAGTAAATATCCATTGCTTTCCTGGGTAGACTATAAGTCGATCAATTTAGAGATGCACTAAACTGATCTCTAAAGCCCCATGCTATCTTGAAATTCTATTTATGAGGAAACAATTAAACTGAGCAGGTTTTCGATGTTTATACCTAATCTCCTTATCTTAAGAGAATGGCAAGATGATACACCCCAATAGAGAGAACAGATTAGGAAGCAGACAAGGTGTAGGTAGTATTGGCCAAAAATTTTGAAGCCTTTTGCTTCACAACTTTGTCTATAAAGACATAGCTGGCATATGAGGGCGATTTACAAGAGTATGTGTTTTGAAATCCAAGTTTGCTTTACCTGCAGTATATGAAATCATTTCAGACTTGTATATACAGGGTTGTACATGGAGGATACACAAAGATGACGTGATGTCCCAGGGGTAACATTTATTTTATTATTGAAATAAACATTCCAATATAACTAGAACTATAAAGCACCTTGAGTCCTAGGATGACATAATACATTAGATTTTAATAGTTGGAGCAAAATGATTTATCTTTTTGGAATATTTATATGTGTATATGAAACCTGGAGCTGAAAGAATATTTCCTGAACACTGGTGGATTGTATCCTGTCCCTGCTCCATGGTATATAATTGAACATGCACAGTAGAATCAAGTGATGAATACCTGTTCCTATCCAGTGAGCTGCCCATTTCATTATTTGTTTGAATTCAAAGGTGACTAATGCAAAATCCAGGCCAAAAGGATTTATTAAAGCAAAACTGTGTCTCTCCATCGATATGACAATTTGTGGGGCTCAATATTTCTGAATAGTGAATGACTCATGGGGGAGATGGCTGAAATGGAAAGGACTGAACAATAAGATAGGTCATTTTCCTAATCTTTGATATCAACTTTTGTCAAAGGATTGGCTGGTTCCTAGGCAGCTGGAAAAGGGTAATGCTGTGTGTACGATTGCTCTGAAAAGTGGCGTGTTAATTGATCATTCACAGAAATGTTTGCAGGCTAGAAAGTAGGACATTGAGAGTTTCCCCAGCTGCAACCTCTCACTGCACCCATTATGGACAGTGAGGAATGTCAGGATGCACCAAGGACAATTTTCTAGAGAAAAGTCAGGAAGGATTGGTAGGAAAGAGAGTTGACCATTTATGTAGCACCATTGCTTCATAAATACAAATGTACCAACCTGTTGTTCTTCCTTCACATACTCTGATTTAGAAAACAATAAAGAAAATTTTCGATTTTAATTTCAGTTTAGAGTTTTCCATCCTTTGTGAGGATTATTTTATGCCAAAGTATTTATTAAGGTCATTTAAATGCTCCTCCACCCCCCACCAATATAGTTATATGTATTTCAAAAGGGAAAAAAGAAGAAAAAAGGAAGAAGTCACCTGTTTTCACCAGTTGTGTGTTTGCACATCCCCCAACTAGGAACTTATTCACCACTACAGATGGTCACAGTGTCGTCCTTGGGTGTTAATTTCTATGTTCTCATTGCTCCAGCTGTTATTTTCTAAAAAGGCAGAAAGTCTCCCAGAAGCAAGTGCTATCGAGGCATGTTTGCCCATCTGCAATACATAAAGGTGTATTTATGTTGTGCTATTAAGTGTGCTGTTTTACTAAGCATCTCTGTTGTAAATTTTACATTCCTCTGGGAGAAATAGCTTTTTTTCCCCCATATTTTATTTGCTTTGTAACAGTCTCTAATTCACAGAGGCAGGTAACTTTAGAGTGACAATTACAGTGTGGGTCGATCGTTCAGGAGCATACAGTATAGAACTGTATGGTCTGAATTGTTTTCCTTCCACTATGGGCTTAAATCTATTTGGTAAATTATATCTTTTTTACACAAACCCTCATAAATATCATTTTGGCAGCACAATCATGAATTTTGTTTTCCTTATTCCATGTTTCTAATCAATGAATGAGGCACACAAATAAAGATTTTTAGCATCCTGTGAAGTGCAGGCAGTCCTCAATAAAGACCAAATGGAAAATTCATTTTCCTTTTTCAGAATTCGCAAAGCAGAAAACAAAGATGAAACATCACCTAAAGATTTGTTTTAGCAAAGGGGCTAGTGCACTTTCAAATTGTTTTCTGCTCCATTAATACTTTAACATGAAAATCTATGAAGTTCAACCCCTTCCCATTTTATCCCCATACCAACTCCCTTCTATAAAGGCAGTTCCTAGATATATTCTAAGGAGGGAATGGTGCCACTCAGGCTGCAACGCAAGTGGCATTTACCTCAGAAGAAACAGGTAACACCACATGAGTAGGATTAGAGATCACGGACAGAGTGCTGAGGAGCCAGTTGCTTACTGTATTAATTTGCTAAGGCCACTGTAACAAAGTACAGCAAACTGGCTGACTCAGAACAACAGAGGTTTACTGTCTTGTGGTTCTGGAGGCTAGAAGTTTGAAATCAAAGACTCAGTGCGGTGAGTTCCTCCTGAGTACAATGAGGGAAAGATCTGTTCCAGAACTCTCTCCCTGGTTTGTAGATGGTCATTTTCACCCTCTGTCACTTTACATGGCATCCTCCCTGTGTGCGTCTCCGTCCACATTTTCCCTTTTTACAAGAACACCAGTCATAGTGGATTAGGGGCTCAATCTACTTCAGTATGACTTCACCCTAACCTAAATAATTACATCTGCAACACCCCTACTTCCAAATAAGATCACATTCTCATGTACTTGGGGATAAGATTTCAGCATATGAATTTGGGGTTAGGGAGCACACAATTCTATGTACAGCACATGTATTTGGAGGTTATTCTTCTGCTTGCAAAAGGGTATGATGTGGGTATTCAACATCATACATCTTTAACAGAAATTGAAGCCATCAAGAAATACCATTACTCTCCACCATAATGACTAAAGACTCATGCATCTTTCAACAGAATAGATATATGAACTGTGGAATATTCATAGTAGAACACTATACAGCAATCAAAAAGGGAAAATCTACTGCCACATGCAACATGACAGTTGAGTTGCACAAGTTTTGGCAAGGATGCCAAGCAAGCAGACTCTCATGCATTGCTAATAGGACTGTAAAATGGCTCAGCCATTCTGAAAAACTGCTTGGCATTATCTACTAGTGTCACTTATCCTATGATCCAGCAATTTCACTCCTAGATATACACCAAAGAAAAATGAGGGCATATATGCAGCAAAAGACAGAAACAAGAATGTTCATAGCAGCTTTATTAATAACATCAAAAACCTGGAAACAACTAACATGTCCTTTAACAGTAAAATGAAGTGAATTGATTATGTTCTTAGTAGAATACTACACAATGACTAAAAAGAACGAACTACTGCTACATGTAACTTCATAGCTGAATTTTAGACTTAATTTGAGCAAAAGAAACAGAAACAAAACAGAATAAATGAGCACATATTATAAAATTATATTCATATGAAGTTATAAAATAGGTAAAACTAATAGTGGTAAAAATTTTTTAAAAGGCTACCTTTGGTGGGATGATATGGACTGGGAGGAGCAAGAAGAAAGTTCTTACGGTACATATAGTGTCCTATATCTTAATTTGGGTTATGCTGAAATGGGTAAATATATATGTAATATTTCATCCTTTTTTGTATATGTTATATACCTAAAAAAACACAAAAATAATAACTACTAAAAAGGAGATCAGGTGACTCATAAAGTACATAAAACCATAAACAGAGTTTAAAAAGCAAAAGCCAATTAATAAAGGCAGAATCTGGTCCTATCCTCCAGTTTCAGGATTTTGTGGCACTAATTGAGACTCAGCTATAGTAGGGAACTGGGGGGATTCCCACTTAAGCTGAGAAAACTCCTTGTTCCTGACCTTCATAAGTTAGGAAGTAGTGGTAGTGAGATGGTTTCTTCCCCATTTTCTGCCTCACTCCAGCCCTCTCTCAGACATTATACCTACAATATACTCTCCTAATTCAACATGCTCCCATTTTGTAATGGGCATTTATGGAAAATACAGGGCTTGGAGGGATGGTTAAGATATTCTTATATGTTCCATTTATTTTTAATCTTTTACATTTGAATCAAAACTCAAAGCCCAGACATGAGGCATTTTTCAGTTCATGCCAAGATACTAGAAGGGGAATATTTCCGTTGGAATGACTCAAGCTACTCACCAAATATTTACACATCCTTTACTGCCCTAACTCTGCAATGAGGAATTTGTGAATTTGAAGATGTTTCAGAATGATATAAATCCTCCTATTTTGAGTTTGAAACCAAATCTATTAAAAGGGAAGATTAAACCTTATTGAAAACATCATGAACATTGTTTATAAATGTCAGAAAATAAAGACTCTACATAGTTTGCCTAGCACTTCCTATGGTTCTTCATTGAACAAAGGGAGCATCCACACACCCACATGGTTAAGAAGTTGAACCTGGAGGAACTCCATGTACTTTTAACTTTGAGTTGTGCATAGAGAGGAAGGAAACCCTTTGGGGGTACATCAGCTAGTGAACAGATACATGTTCTCAGAAATGTTGCAGGAAGTTCTTTTTTTTTCTTTGTTCTCTTAATCAATTATCTAATTACTTGCTATTTTAGCAGTAAGTCCTAGATTGCTTTAGGACAACCACCTTCTGACATTTACCAGAGAAGTAACTTATAGCCTTAATTCTCCCTGATCACTAGACTTTTGAGTCAAGACCTCTCTCACACTTTTCAGGAAAAAAGAGACTGAAGTAACAGAAAATTGAAGGAATCAAAAAGAATGGATCAAAAACAAGGAAGAATGCAAAAAAGTGTTTAAATATGTCAATGATCAGGACACTGATAACTTTTAAGAAAGTGGTTTCAATAGGGTGATGTTGAAGTAAATCAATAAGGGGTAGAAAAATTATATACTAGAGATGAAGGTGTTTTCTCTCTCTCTCAGAACTCTGACATCTAAAGCACTAGTAAAGGTTTTTAAATAAGGTATAAGAAAGTATTGGACCTAGGTCTCTCTCTTTGTTCCTTGAATGGTTTTATTAAAATCTGTAGAAATTACTGACAACATTGAGTGGTCTAAATATTAACTCTACATAGTTTTTTCAGATATTTCTGCTACACTTTTTTGATATTTTTTCCTCCAATTAGCAAAATGACTTTTACTACCATTGAGAAATGCACCTAGTTAGGGCTGATCCTAGCCAATGATGGAATGATGGTGGGGTTTGATCTAATCACCTTTCTATTTAGGGCTCAGGCCCAGCCCTGTATGGCAGGAGCAGCCCACTGTGCACTCTCTGGTATAGGAGAACCCATGCTCCCCAAATCCACTGCTTCATTAAACTCACTCTTCTTGATCTCCATTCTACAAGACACTGGATGTTGCTGCCACAACAACATCCAGAGGCAACTAAAGGTGAGAGTCCATCTCTTTCTCCTCTTCTGGTCACACCCCACAAATGCTTGCTGTCTCTGCTTCTCTAATGCTGTTCTTGCCTAGAATATTAAAGTCAGAAATAGTGAGAGTGTGGGGAAGTGGAAATCATTCATCAATATGTGCTTTGCTGTCAATGTATCCAGAGTACAGGGCTGTGACACTCTGGCACATCTCTAGTTTCAGCAGCTGCGGAAGTGCAGGTGTATGTCTTCTTCACACTAAGAGATAGATGTGTTATTAACCTAACTTCTTCCTCTCAAAAGGCTTCTGCCTTGAAGTTTCCTGTAACATATGTAGAAGTTTTATGGCAGGAAACAGTACAACATTGGGCCCAGTGGGAATACTTTTATTAGAACCCAGCATGAACTAAATAAAATCCTATTACTATCGGGACAATTTGCTGGCTCTCTAGTGCATCTCTAATTCCCAAGAGCCTATCTTATCCCTGCACACAAAGCTGCCTGGAGAAAAGTCAGTTGACTTATGTAAGTAAACCACGGTTGTCTTTTATTGTGCATGACCAGTAGATTCATTATGTACTAGAGAGGAAGGTGTTTTCCCTCTCTCTCAGTACTCTGACCTCTAAAGCATTAATCAGGGTTCATAAATAATGTATGAACAAGTACTGGACCCTTTCCTCTCCCAGGTCTCTTTGCTTTGGTCCTCAGATCACATCCCTTATATGAGAGTATGTGAATTCCACATTGACTAAGTCCCTCGGCAGCATACAGAGTTGAATACTGCTGAAATCACTTTCCTCTGCAGCTGCAATATAATGATCCAAAAATAGTTTAACAAAAACAAAGAAAACATGGATTAATAAGAGCAGCTGAAGAGAAAAATAATTCTCACAATGTCAAAACTTCTAATAAAAGAAAAATGCTTAGAAAATTGGGCAAGTATAAATTTTCTAACCTCAATGCTAATCTGGTCATTCTTTTGTTCATGCTGATATTTCATCAGGACTCCCTGAGGTACTGAGACTTAACATTATAAAGTTTTGGTTGTTGTTGCTGTAGTTTTTGTTGTTGCTTTCTACCCTGCTGCTGAAAATGCTGTATGGTTGAGGTCAGAAAGTGTTATCTTTTAATTCACTTACTAATTATCATATATGTTCCAAATGTAGTTTGTGCATAATTCTTTGCTAGATACTGGGGTTCTGGGAAGTAGGAAAGACAGTACTTACAGACTGCTTTGGGTATAGAAGACATTTTCCTAAATCCTTTTATTTCTTACTAACAATTTATGTATATAGATACAGGCTGTGTGGAACAACCTGGCATATGAAAAAGCACAGGTGATACAGGTAGCATCTGAGTACTTCAATATCAAATGTTTGTGTGAGACTTGATCTAAAAACAACCATTGTTTTCATATACTTTTATGAGCTGTCAATTTAGAATTTTTTTTTGGATAAAACCAGTGCTACTTTCTCTTCATTCAGAGGAGAAGGTAATTAGAAAATGTTTAATGCCAATGAAAGCACAATAATAAATTTGAAAACCTGTTCATTATCTTACAAAATCCATATAAGACATGTACCACTTTCTCATAAAACAAGGCTGTTTAATCAGTATGACTGAATGATATGCAATCCTACAGGCAGAAAGGGTTTAGTACAATACCATCCTAGTGATGAGAATAATAATTATGTGTCATAAAGAATTATGTAGAACCTTTCAAAGCTAGCTATAGAAGTTAATGTTTCCCCGAAAATATTAGTCACACATTGACTACTGTAATGTTCTAACCCATGATTGTGGGAAAATATGATATAAGAAAGTGCAAACCATCTTCTCAGAGCACATTCATGGTAATCGTTCTATTCTGAACTTTGGAATCTTAGGAACTTTAACTAGAAGAAAAGAGAAAGACAAAAGCAGGGAGGAACCCAGAAAAACAAAATGAAAAAAAAGATGACCTTATTTTGTATAGAGCAAAAGATAAGCGAAAAAACTCTGTTCTTGGGACATTAAGGGTTCACTTCTCAGAACAATAGTCCAGTGATGCACTACACAAGGACAAAAAAACTTTAAAACCACTCATATACTTATACAATATTAATTGTGATAAGGTGGTTATATTTTGTATTCAAGTTCTTTTATTTAGCAATATTACTTTAAATAGTATCAAAGTAAAGCACAGTTTAAATTGAGGCTGAAAAGATAATAGTGAATATTGTATAATTTTATAATTCATTCTGCATAAATTTAATGGTATCACACTTTAAGGAACAGCATTTTAATATGTAAGGAAATGCATGTGGCAAGTACTTTTATCCCTGGTGATATGATGATTTTTTGTGTCAGAAAAACTTTTTTCCTGGGATGAAGAGAATCTCCTGCTTTCAAAATCTGTTTGTAAATCAGTTAGCCATAGTTCTTTTATTGCCACGTAAAGGGAGAGATAGTCAGGTTGTTGAGGCAAGTATAATCTTATCACCTTTGGGAGGAACTTTCCTATCCAGCCTTTAGTGGATTATTACCTAACCATAATTATTACCAAATTATTACCAAACCATAATTCTTGCAATCATAGTAAGTATACCTGAGGGAAATAAATATTGCTGTTAGCTTATTGGTGAATGTATAATAGGGTCATTACCTTAATTTTAGTGACATATTTTTCCAAATTTAGTAATCACAGAATCTTTGTAAGAAAGCACTAGCTAACTTGCTGCCACAACTAAGTGAAAAATTACCCTTACATGGGATGGTCTCTCAGAAGAATGGCTCTGTGCTCATTTGAGAAACTCCGCATTATGATAAAACTACTGTAAATGTACGTGAAAACCATAGGAATGTCAAGCAAGTTCATTGCTAATTGCTATTATTTCCTTAGTTTTCTAAATTCTACTTACTAAATACTCAACTCTAAAACCAACAGCAAAAGAGAAACCATTTGTTCTATTTTGATTTTAAATCTGACTTCAGCACGTTATGGCTTTATTTGTTCTCAGTGCTATGATTTTGATTTCATTACCAAGATTGTGTTTCACAATGGAGTAGATCCCAGTTCGCAGAATTCAGTGTCTTAGTCGCTCTTCATTTACAGTTCTCCCTTTGTTTTAAGCAGATTCATACTGTAAGTTAAATTTGAATGAGCACATACCCAAAGATTTTTTTTGATATTTAAATATATGTTTACCTTAAATACCTTGAGAATTATTGTACTCTTTGAAATAATTAAACACTATACTTCTTAAAAAGAATTTCTCTGAGCATCATTTGGATATGTATTATTAGGGGAAAATATCAGATTTCAAGTGTGAGTATTCAAACAATTTTTTTTTTACTATGGCTTTTATTTTTTATTTTTTCATTTTTTTTTCAGTTGTGACCAAATCTGCACTGACTGCCAAACTCATTATGGATGTATGTCAAGGTATAACTTATTGGACTTAAAATCTTAGATCTTCAATTGGGAAGTTTATATTGATGTAAAGGCTCAATTTTAAAAGAAAGAATGTTGCCATAATACATACTTAATTTTAAATCTGGTACATAGTTGACATATTTAATTCTTGCCCTTTAAAGGGAAGATTAGATTTCTAATCTGTTTCTCCAAAAAAATACTGATGATTATATTTTGCTGACTCCTTAATGGAATAAGCCAATCATTCTCTGCTATTTTGTTCAGAGCTGTTATGACTCCATCTAAAAACATAAACCCAAAGCTGGGAGTTTCTGCTATTGTCTATGAATTCAAGTTCCAGGAACAGTCACATATTCAAGCAAGAAATGCTTTTGAGCAGTCTACAATGGACTAGACACATTTTAGGTATTGCAGTACAACAATGAACAAAATAGACAAAAATCCCTGCCTTCAAGGAGCTTGCATTCTACAATGGAGACAGACAATAACTAATGAAAAAATTAAGTATTTGGTATATTAAATATGAAATTTCTAAGAAGGAATTAAAGTGCAAGAGTAAAACAGAAATGTGAGTGTGTTTGAATGTGTGTGTGTGTGCGCGCGTGTGTGTGTGTGTGTGTGTGTGTTGAGACTTTACATATGTTGGCCAGGGAAAAACTGGCCACTCAACTAATTAAATTTATGCCCTGTGAGAAACACACACTTTACTGAAGAATAAGAATAGATGATTATTCTTTCAACAAATTCTGATGAAAATGTTGCAATAAGCATGTTAGTCAAGAACTACATTTGAATCTAGTATAATAATGCAGAATATAAATCTTTATCACATCGTGAATTGATATGCATAGGTTGGTTTGGTCTGTTTTCCCCAAGATCTTTCACAAAACTAGAAGATTCTGAGAAACAACAAGCAAGTTGTTTCACCTCAGTTGGAGGTCTAGAATTGCAAATGAATTAACAGTAGGGAATAAAAAATATTTTGGCTCCAAACTTCAGTCCCACATGTGTTAGAGTGGATTATAAAACACACAAGAACAAGTGATCTTTCAGACTACTTGGCAAACTAAATCTAAGCATCTCAATATAGGAACTGTAAAATAATATTGAACATTTTTGTAGCTCCAACAAGTAGCTTGAATTATTTTAAATAAAATTTTAATAAGTAATCTTGACTAAAAGAAACTATCATGGTAATGATGCAAAATCTACTTAATAAATAGGGACCATTTCTCACAGGGGGACACTGGAAAGGCATGTACCTGCCTTCGAAGAGGTGTCCGCACATCATGGTGAAGTCATCTAGTTTTTAGGATGATGATAAAGCATCTTATACTTCCTGTAACATATCTGATATTGATCTACCATTTCCACAGTAGAAGAATTTGTGTATCTCCTAAATCCATGTTCAAGCCATTTCTGCCCCTCATTATCTTTAGAACATCTGCTTTCTTCTAGTATCTAGTATCAAGTGAAGAGAAGAACGCCTCATGAACACAAATTACTGTTATGATCATTCGGGATTTCATGAGGGCATAGAGGGAAAGACATTTTTTACTAAAAATAAAATTTGAAAAAGAAATTATCATCTTTTAAAATCAAGTATGAATCTGTACTTGATGTATTAATCATGACAGGAAGGAAATCAAAACAAAGTTTTAAAATTCGAATGGAGATAGTATGCCTGAAGAGATTCTACAAAATAAAGAAAATAAATATAAAAAAGAAGCTGCTAAATGCCTGCAGAATGAAAAGTATCCAAAGCTCTGAGAGATGGAAAATATAATGCACAGTCAAAAGTAAAGAACTGACACAATCATGAGCAATATGTCAGGAAATTTTTTTAAACACCATTTTGAGTATGATGACCTGGGTACTGAATCCAATTAATGAAAGCCAGATATTGGAGCAATCAGCTCGTTTTTAGCAATCTCTTTCCTGAAGAGTCCTTGGCCTGATATCCATTGGCATGAAGATCCTCACCAGTCCAAAGACCTAGTATCCAATACTAGCACCTGTTCTCAGCGAGAGTCAGTGTTCCTATTTCAGATCCCGGTCTTAGCTAAACCATCCCCAGCAAGGAGTGACTTGTGAGTGAATCTAATGAAACACTCAACAACCAGCTTCTAAAACCAGGGTCTGCTGGATGGAGAGGAGTTTTATTAAGAAGTCACCAAGTCATTGATGTTGCTATTTTGAGAGCCCCACTCAGAGCTGCTTACAGAATTGTTTGCTATTTTTCAAAGAACAAGAATCAAAAGATGAATTTTTTTACAAGTGTTTCATCTTTCAAACATGATCATTCTCACTCAGCGACCCACTTCCCTCTCTAAAATCAAAGAGAATAATGCCCGTGGGAGTAGTGTTGCCTCTACCAATTTCATTTTTCACTAGAACCAACTGAGAAAAGATGATGGTATCTCTAATTTCTGAGAAGAGTTCTCCATTCTTCCTGAACACAGGCTCACTTAGTCAAACATTATGAACATAAACATCTCTACTATATATGATTTGATATCAATAATGACAATCTATCCCAAGGGAACTGACTCATATTTTTAAAAAGTTCATATTTGCATTTTTTAAGAAAGGGAACAAAGATTTCCTTCTCAAAGGAAAAATTCCCCTCAAGCTTCCTATACAGAAGATATCCTTTCTAACTATGTGTGGGGCATGCCAGGTAGTGTCTGATACCTGTGTCAGAGGGAGGGACTCGGAGCGCTGTCATAGTGACCAGGGTCAGGTGGCTCAGGTTAGAGATGCCAGGTGTACACGCCCCAGGCCAGTCCTACAGGCAGCCTCTGTTCTCCAGAATCTAGTCGAGACCAGAATGTCAGTGATGAACAACGTTGAGGGAGCTAGTTCTAACAGTACTGTGTATCCAACTGTGTTGGAAATTATCCAGGGAAGCCTGTTTCAACAGGACTTCTAGCTGCAGTTGTAGGTCCAAAAGGTTCAAGCAAGTCTTTGAACTTGAGGATGCCTATCATTCCCAGGTTTTGAAAGCTTCTCAGAACTGCTTGCTGCCAGTCTCCAGGAAACAGAAAAAGGAAGTTAATTAGCTAACTCACTTTAGCCAGAATTTATTGCAGTTCATGTTTTTCCCTGTATTTTTCACACATTTGGAATGCCCTGCTACCACAGGAAGATCTACTTCTCAGAATATATTTTGAATCATTTTCTCAAATCCTCATTTCACAGCATTCCATACTCTCTAGAAAAATATGTGCCTTTAGTTATTTTTGTTTGTAAAATTTGTATAGGATCCTACACTCAAGCTCATAGACACACCTGTAGATTAATAGACATATATAGTCTAAGGGGCTCAACCGAAGTTCTACTGACTATTCTAATGGCGTGTACAGATGCAGCTGAAGAACTCGAGAACACGAACCTAAACCTGGAATGAGAGGACCCACTCCACGACTGCTGTAGGACCTGGGGATGGCTTTCCTAACCTCTGTCAGTACCAGTTTCACATCAACAAAATGGACATAATAAAATATGCTTTATATCTCATATGAATCAAAAGAGGTAATTTATTTGAAAACCCTTTGTTAAGGTCAACATACTACAGGAGTGAGTACTTTTTATTTTTGATGAAACTGATAACTCTGGGGCTTTCTCAAATTTAGGTTGCCCCCTATTAAAGATCTAATCTCTCAGGCCTCTTGCATCTACATAGTTATGTAATTCTCCACTCTGGGTGACAGTTATATGCATATGAAGAAAATCTCTTGATGGAGGGAAACAGGAAAGGGAGAATATTTTCCTCATCTATTCTCGCTGAAGGCGCACTGTCCAAGGGACAGGCCAGAAGGAAACATGCACTGAACACTCACTGCAGAAATTACTTCATGCTTCTGAGCTTTTTTTTTTTTTTTTTTTTGTGGAAAACATGCTACTTTGAAGGGGACATATTAATTGAAGCAAGAAATGTGTAACTTCTAGTGGGGGAAACCAGTAAGAGACAGTTAAAGACAGTGTTTTCAAAACCTCTGTTGTGTCAATTTCTATGAAAGATACTTGGGAGCAAGTCATAGGAAACTTGATTCTTGCCCTCAAGCAGTGTGCGATTTAATGGGCCAAATCCCTCTGACCTCGCCAGCCAGACAATGGCCCATGAAATGATTGTTAATAAAGTAAATGGATGTTGGTTATATTTTATGTTGTATATTATTTATGAGTTATTATGAGTGAAAGGGGAGAGTATGGCTGCTGAGTTGACAATGTGGTTTTAAAATCACTTCCACCCACATACAGACCGGTTCCCGCTCACTGGCTGAGTGAGGCGGTCCCGTTGCCGGTCCCGGTCCGGTGCGGGGGCGACACTGAGGGTTACGATCCATTGCCGGACACGGAAAAAGACAAAAAAGGAAAAAAAAAAAAAAAATCACTTCCAATTATCCACTGTTAACTTGGCATCATGTCACCTTATAATGTCCCCTTCTTCATTTGAATGATCAATAATTTAATTTTATAATTACCAACTATTTCTATCAGTGAATTTCTTACACTGATTGATTCTTAAAATGTTTAATTTTTTTTCAAAGAATTCCTCAGAATAGTTTATCTAACAAAATTCTTTGAATAATATAAGATGCTTTCTTCTTTTCCCAATTAAGCCTCTGCATTCAGAGTCCTCTCTCCTAGCTCATGACTATTTTCTTTTTGCTGTCTCAGGTTATTTTCCCCTTCTTGGGCTATTTTGCCATCTTTCGGTTTTTTAGAGTATTTAATTTTAACAACTTACTCTGAAGGTCAAGTATTTATTCTTTCTTTTTTTCCATTTCAAATAATTGCTGATAAAAACAAACATCTCTGTGAATTCTCAATTTTTTAAAAAATGTACAGCTATTAAAAAAAGAAAACAAAACAAAACAAAAACTTTCTCTGGAAATAACACTAAAAGTAAAACTCGGAAGGAACTGCCATCTTTTAAAAAATGAATATGAATCTAAACTTGAAGCATTAATAACAAAGGGAAGGAAATTAAAACAAAATTTTAAAATTTAAATGGAAATAGTACATGTGAAGAGATTTTACAAACTAAAGATAAATGAATTTTGGGGTAAATACAGAAAGAATCTGCTAAATGCCTGCAGAATGAAAAGGACCCAAAGTTCTGAGAGATGGAAAATATAATGCAGAGTCAAAAGTAAGGAGTTGACAGTCATGAGCAATGTTGCAGAAAATTTTTTTTAAATGCTGTGTTGAACATGATAAAAGATATACTTGTAGAGAGCAGGAACTCAGAACAAAGTGTCCTAAAGAAATTATAAGACGCTGAAAACACAAGAAATGCATTTCGAAAAGGTTATGACAGATGGCAAGGGTTCTTTGGATATACCGTAAACAGGGAAATAAAGAATTGATTAAACACAAGAGTCACAGGCAACAATTGTCAAGAAAAGATACACTGCCATGCAGTTGAGATGAAAATTTCTGAGTGTCTGATTTGACTAATGTTTGATGTGCATCAAAGGTAGCAAAGACTAAAGCAATGACAATCTTTTGGGGAGAAGGCAAGCCTTGCAGCCAAAGACCTGAACTCTCCCATCAACCAAACACAGAAGGCTTGAGATAAATGAGTTAAATCAAAAGATTTAGACTAACAATGAACATTTCAGGTAGACTTAGGAAAACTAAGAATTTTAATGACAATCTAGAAAGTTTAATGCATTTCAGAGTTGATTAGTAGATATGAAGAAGAGTCAAATTTGTTTAAAGCTGAATTAAAGGGGAAATTTAATACATCCATGAAGCTAACATATGTAAGTACTTGTTACAATATCTGAGCATAGTAGAATAACATTAATGTAAGTGGAATAATTGTGTGAAAATGTAGCATCTAACTGCTGTGAAATTTTGAAAACACGTGTTTTGAATTATCATTTCCATGGTCTTAAAACTAAAAAGCAAATTTAAATCTTTTTGCAGAACTTTATTTTTCTTTAATTAAGTCCATTTTGAAACTCTTAAGAGCTTCAAATATAAAGGCAATTCAATTATGTCGAATAATGGTTCTCAAACAACTCTATATACTGGAATCATGTGTGGAATTTAAAAAAAAAAAAAACACTAGTGCCTGGACCTCATGTCAAGAAATTCAGCCTTAATCTGCATGGAGTGCAGCCTGGGAGATGGAATTTTTTTAAAGCTCCCCAGGTGATAACAATGTACAGCCATGTTTGAGAACTAGTGATGTAAAAGAAATAGGAAAAAAATAAGTTAATACTTGTTTACGAGAGTACAGCAAGTTACCTTAACACAATCATCTGCTTAATGCACTGTCTCTTCAATTTATTCTCCAGCTGGGACTGAAATTATTGACCACAGAGTGTTTATGCAACTAGTAACACTCATTCCAATTAAATGTTAGCAATGATTTTCTTTCTGTTGTTTCTTTCTACAGGGTTGCACAGTAGTATCTAATATTCTAAGCAGGTGCCTCCATTAATGTGAATTTGCAAAGACAATATAAACTGAACTGCTAGTTTAAAATGTCAATACTATCTATTTGTGATGGCTTTCAGTTCTGTCCTTTGAAACTCACTGTGAGCCACCAAGAACAATTCATAACAGGGATCTGCTACTTGAGTATACTATGTAAGAATTTCAAAATAATTTTAAAAATTCTTTGTGGTAATATTACTCTTTTTATCAAGCAGAAAACTTACTCAGGAAAATCATTAACTTTCAATCTGTGAATAACACTTGAAAATTTTATAAAATCTTAGAGACAAAATATGCCTGAAAGATCACCTAACACTACACTCTCACTTTTTCCCAGATAAGGAAATTAACCCCAAGAGGCACTATGACTCACCTATTACCAAACATCTAAATTAGGAGACAAAGCCCATCCGAAACAAACACCCTCTGTTAAAAAAAACGCGTGTGTTTCTCAGTCCGCTATTCCTTCTGTAATAGAATACTTTCTCTTGGAGATTTCAAAATGCTACAAGCAAAAATTCATTAGTTGCTGGAATCTAACATTTCTCTAAACCTAAAGGCCATTTAAAAACCTTGATGGAAATATAAATTGATTCCCTAAAACTCTTAAGTTTCTTATAAATGAAACTTGGATTGGGCCGCCCCGTGTTGCATTCGGGAGAGTGCAGCGCTGGGAGCGCAGCAGTGCTCCCTTCCGCGGGTTCGGATCCTATATAGTGATGACCGGTGCGCTCACTGGTTGAGCGCGGTGCGGCAGGTCTCAAAAAGGACAAAATAAATAAATAAATAAATAAATAAATAAATAAATAAATAAATAAATAAATAAAGTCTGGACATATAAACAAAGGAAAAAAAAAAAAAAAAAAAAAAAAAAACTTGGATCAATAGAAGTTAAGTATTTAAAAAACGTGACTAACATTTAAGTTTCGTAAAAGCCTGATCAAATTTCCCCAGAAATAGTTCCGTTAATTGCATGTATTATTTTTAAATTGTTGACTAGACTTATTTTCACTTCTTAAGGAGGATATTTCTTTAGAATACATCTCCTTTGGATCAAGATTTCCAACATTCCATATATCTAATGAGAAGCAGAGGAGCCAGTCCAAAACCTAATTTCCACTTATGGAACGGAGTTCATGAAGTGTGTTTTTCAACCATGCACCAGCTTACACGGCCCTATGATGGGGCTGCTATTTATTGTACTTTGGAGGGTTCTCAAGTTCTCATCAGCATTTAGGCTGGTGTGGTTAGCCTCTAAGCTCCTATTTTAGTTACTGATGCCTTCCTTTTGCCCCCATATGCCATTATTTTTGGCTGAGTTAAATCTTCTTGACAGACATTACTATATTCACAGCTTCATATTAAAGACCAAAATTCTAGTCTGTGCAGCTGCCTTTGCAAGGCTTATTTGCCCTCCACTATGCCTGTCTTTCAGGATCTTATCTTCATGTGAACCTCCACAATTCCAAACCCAGAGAGTTGTCTTCTATATCCTCATACTCTTCAAAGCAGGAAATTCTATGGTGTCCCTTGGTCAGGCATTGCTATGGGTCATGCTATTTCTCAGTATATGACTCTGTGTTTGTTTAATATCCTGTCATTGTTATTCATTAACTCTTTCATCTATTATAGAAAATAAGTAGACCCATTTTAAAAATGAAATTTCTACATCATCTTTAGGACTTAAGGTTTTATTTTGTTCTGTTTTCCAGAACAGTCAGCCTCTTAGTCTCTTTCTTGTTTGCTATTTTAGTTATTGGTGGCTTCCTTGCCCCATTATGTCATTCTTGCCTCAATTTAATTTTCCTGGCATTCAAATCCTGGGTTTGAATTCCAGCTCCACCATTTCCTAGCTATGGGAACCTCAGAAGTTTTTTTAAACGCCATAATTTCTGGTTCCCAACTAATACAAATGAAACTAATAATAGTAGCAATCTCAAAGAATCATTGTTAGGATTAAGTGTAAAGCATATAGTGCGGTATCTGGTACCAAGTAAGTTTTCCAAATACTAGCTATTTTATTGTTTGTACAGTTGGAGACAGCTGTAGTGGTGATGAATAGGCAAGTAAAGAGGGAGAAAGGGCCAACTCCAATCAATTTTGATGTCTGAGATCATTAAAATCTTACTCTGTTACAGTCTGGGGAGGGATTCCAAGATTCCTAGTTGGTTGTCTCTCATCACTGCATCACTGCAATAGAGTGGGGGAAAGATTTAGTCGTTGGATTCAAACAGGTTGAATGCTTCTCTAAGACAAATGTCCATTGACTCTATAGTGTAACAAGCACAGATTCTACTGTACTAGCTACACATTCCTGGAATAACAAAAAGTTAGTGTGAAAAGATGGCAAAGGGTAGTATGATCTCAGTAGCTCTCAGTTTTTTTAGCAAACTTGTGTATTTCATTTCTGATCTTCAACTGTCTTTACTGCAGAACATTTCCAGCTCTCTAAATAATGTCTTCTAGACATATTCTCTCCTCTGCCCAAAATGTTCAATGAATGTACACAGAATTCTGCTCTCTCCTAACAGTAAAAATGACAATAAATTTCTAGGTTATACTTTTCTTGCAAAAAAAAAAAATTAGATAGTAAACCAAGGGCTCTGTTCCCTTTACTTATATTATAACCTCAAATATGATAGATTTCTATATATGAGGGTACTTCAAAAAGTTCATGAAAAAATGGAATTAAAAGATAATATGTATCTTTCCATTACTTTTTAAAGTACCCTCATACTTTTATATTCTTAAGGTTGTATAATACTTTACCAAAAATTTATATTTGGGTAGTAGAACTTCAAAGAAAGATAATACAAAGTAAATCAAAACTCCACTGTACTGTACTTTGTTTTTCCCATTTGTGAAACTCTATACAATATGATACCTTCCACTTTAGGGGGTCTTGAATTGACAGATTTCTTTATCATGATTTGAATTTGAACACAAATATGTTTATGTATTTCCTTTGCTACAAGATCATTGAACAGACAATTACAAAAATTTAATGTCTACAGTTTTCTGAACTTCTTCATAAAAAAATAAAAGACGGGTAAGAAGATAAGGTAAAATTCAAGATACTAATACACCTAAAACATAAATTACTTATCAAGTAAGTGATATATAATACAGCCATGTTAAGTTTTTATCTAAAATAAGAATTAAATGAACATCTCAGAAATAGTACAAAAAATCAAGCTAGAGAGAAATTAGTTTTCAGAGTGAAAGATCAGGTTCTGTTCCACAACTCGATTGAGAAAGAAATCACGTTAGTTCAGAGAAGAGGTCAGAATTCCAAGAAGAGAGACAAAAATATGGATTTAGGTATGATTCAATTTAGCACATAAACTGAAAGAATGAAAAACCACAGTCTTTTCCTGATTGACATTCAGACATTTTAAAAAAAAATTTATTTGCAGTACAGGACAGCATAGGTCAGAGGTGAATTCAAAGGTGACAGTTTGACAGGTTTACCCAGGTGTAGGAACTTTTGACCAAGAGTTTGAAATCTCTGCCATGATGAATTTATAAGTAATGAAAGTGAGAAGAAATTCATAGTGATTGATGGCTTTACTGTCAGGCTGAAACATTTACCAGTATCATGAGGAGGTCAAAATAATGAAAACATCATCTATTTCTATAAAGTTTCTCAGGTTTTGAGAACTTTCAGATACATTATCTTACTTGAGCCTCTCAATGATTCTAAAGCAGGTGTGGCAAATATCATTGTTCCAATTTTACAGAGAAGAAATCGAGCTTCAGAGAAGGACTTGCCTAAGCTGAGGGTCACAGTCAGAGCTCTCATTCGAGTTTCCTGATTCCGAGTCTTACACTCTTTCCAATGTGCTGTGCAAGGAAGACAAGAGGAAGAGATATGTACATATTTCAAGTTTACTCTTTTCAGGAATGTCACATTTGTGCATCCATTCAATCTTTATAACACCCCAATATTAACCAATAATAAAGAACTACCATTAATTTTGAGCCTGTAATATATCACACACCATATATGTCTATTATACCTAAACGCTCACAACAGTACTGCAAGGTAGTATTAGCATTTTTATTATATAGATCAAGGAAAATGATCCTCAGAAAGATTAGATGACTAGCCCAAGATCATAAATTTATCAGATATCTTTTTAAAACACACATCTTATGGATCACCTAGATCCATCTGTTAAACACTGTAATGGATCCCCACTGGTCTTAAGATAATAATTTGCTATGTAAAGTTTTGATCTCCCTTCTCCAACTTCATACTGTCCCATGGTCCCCCTTGCCATCATCCGTGTCCCATTGTCTTCCAGAAAACTCCAGTCTCATCACAGTTAACTCTTGTTTCTTCCAAGTCTTCTTAACTACATCAGTTCTACCATTGCCTTCTCCCACTGTTGCCTCTCATACAACCTCTCTTTTATAGCACCTATAACAGTTCTAATTTTATATTTATCTATAAAATTAGTAGAGCATTGTTTTTTCCCATCCCAGACTATAAATTAGGTGAGAGCTAGGACCCTATTTTTATTTTTCTTACCATTTTATCCCCACTTTCAGTATAGTGCTTGCCATAAATCTTTCTTAAACAAAGAATATTTATTTTTTTATTCAATAAACATTTGTAGAATAGTACAATGTTCTACACTAACATGGTAGAATATACAAATGAAAAACAAACAGTATCTTGGATGGATCTGCTCTTTCACAAAGTAACAGTCATTCTTCACTTATTTCTTCCTAATTAATTGCCTTAGTGTTATGTAGGTGAGGAATTTTGCACCATATTGGTGGTGACAGGCTTTTCCAAATCTCCTCCTCTGCCTTTAGTTGCCTCAGTCTTTCAAAGATCAATCCAAATAAAAATTCTTCACAGAGCTGTTTTTAATTATTATTATTACTACTCATGGTTTTCACCCTCTTCTCCTGACTTAAAGGAACTGCTCATTTCTATGTACTTTTATGATACCTTGGTTTTGCCACATAATATTTCTGTCTTATGGTTGAGCTCTTGAACACAAATTTCTGCTAGTAAATTTAAATCTTCCCTTGCAGAAGCTATGTCTAATTCACCTTTCTGGCCCCCACAGCCCTAGAACACTGATTTGCACATAGTTAGGACTCAGGACATTCATGTTAATAGAGAGCCCATGACTGCAAAGACATCATGGTGGGGAGGGTTGGTGCTAATGAAATGCCAGTGGTCCACAGGCATGACTCCTTTTGACCTACTTCTATTTCCATATAGCATTTCATGTGTGTGGTATGTGTCATCCCAATACTCATTCCCCAATACCAATGGATGTCCTACAGTTGGCTTCAATTCTGACACTAACTACCTAGAGTTAGCATCAGATACCACGGGTTTAAGAGCTTAGCTCCACAACACTGGTCTTTCTTCAGATGCCAGCCACAAGTCCCAGGGCCCACACATACTTCTGGTGCACTAGCTATGAATCGGGGGCTCCCATGACTCTCCTTCAGGTTCAATAATTCACTAGAACAAATGAAAGAACTCAAGAAAGTGCTCTAATTATAGTTTTATTGTAAAGGACACAACTCAGGAACAGCCAAATGGAAGATAGACAGGGCAGGGATGGGGGATGCAGGCCCATGCAGATTTTCCATGCCCTTTCCAGGTTGCCACCCTCTCAATACGTCTATGTGTTCACCAGCCTGTAGGTTCCTGGAACCTGGTCGTGCATGTAGGGGGTTTTACATGGGCTTTCATTTTGCATAAATAATTGATTAAATTATCGGTCACGTGATTGAATTCAATCTCTAGTCCCACCACCAGAAGGTCAGGGGGTGGGCTGAAAGTTCCACCCCTTTAATCACATGGCTTGCTAGGAATAACAAGATGCTCCTATCAGTCGGGAAATTCCAAAGGTTTTAGGAGCTCTGTGCCAGGAACCTGAAATGAAGACCAAGTATATTTTTCCAACCTGGGTGGGTTTACTCCTCCTCAGGAACTTGGTGGTCCCCCAGTCCCGGGAGGTCACCATATTGATGCTGAGCTTAGTGAGGACACTCGATTGATCTGCGTAGTGTACTATGGCCCAGAACCCCTGAGCTCCAGCTGCAGCCTCCAGAGTAGCTTGGACTACAGGTGCACACCACCACACGCAGACACATATATTTTTTACTATGTCAAATGGTTGATTTAGAGGGAAAATTGGTAGGAAGACATAGCCCTACTCCCAACCTTGTTGCTAATGACAGTTGAACATTCTGTGACAATGAGAGTCTGCCACTCTGTTCCTCATGTTGAGGAACTTTGACAAGAATAAAACATCTTGTCCTCCAAATTTGCCAAAGCTCAAGAATGTGAGTTTAGTACAAGAAAACTATATTTATTTTAAATCATTTTTTGATAAGCTGGAAAATGATTCAAAAACAAAACAACATAAAAACAATTAAGGTTCTGATTTTAGGATCAAAAGGAATATGTTAATAATTCCAAAACAGTTCCTGCTAATGAATATGAATATTTTGGGATACTTAGCAAAGTGAAAATATTCATAAATGGGCTTCACTCCTGGAGAAATTCATCCTCTCTTTCTCTCTCTTTTTCTTTTCCTCCCTCCTCATCTCTCCTCAGATAACACAACCATCACTCAAAAGCTGCAGAAACATGAAGATCAATTTTTCCATATCTCCAAGTGGCAGGAACATTTTAAGATTCAGTACAGGTTTGGCTGATTTCAGGGCTTCCATTCTGCCATTTTCTCCAAAATGAGAAATAGAAAAATTTCTATTGTAACAACAATGAAAGAATGGGTGAGGATAAATGGAATCTTCAAATTGTTTATGCATGCTTGTGTTTGTTTGTGTGGAGGGAGGTGAATCACATATTATTAGATGGAAGAATAGACAAGATCCAATCACATCAAGGTAGTACGGAGGCAAATGCATAGGACATCCTTATGATGAAATTGATGAGAAGGAACATACCAACCAGCTGCACAAGCTTTCACATCTTGCTAAGTACATACATCAAAACCATCATGCTACATTTAAAATCTTCCATAAACTAAAAATTCTATTTGATTTGGCTGAGATGTTTTACTTGCCTGACAGAAAACACACACACACACACAGTACACACACAGAGTATTAAAGCTTAATGGTTGTCACCTGCTCCTTCTGGATTAACTCATGTTTACTGAGATGAAAGTTTAACTCACACATAGCTTTTCCTCATCCCTACTTGACAAGATATAGTATTGGGTGATCACAAAGTTAGTCACCATCCCAGCAGATGCAGTTAGCCTTAGCTTTTCTCTTCTTAAGATTCTAATGAAAGCCATGAAAAATAAAATTCACATAAATATAATTTTAGGTGATCCGTAGATACTCTAAAGGCCTGGGTAAAATCCTCGGGTAGAAGGGAGGAGTGTGCAGAGGCAGTTTTCCAGAACTACTCCTACTCAAGTCAGACCAGGTTCTGAAAGTACGACAATCAAGCAGCAGCTCTCCTTTTCTCACTGGAGAACTCGTAAAATTTGCCCTTCAGGCCACACAGAAATATCCAGTTTTTTAATAGATCAGCCTAATTTGTCACATTTTAAGTTTTATTATAAGGGTATGTTTCCATTTCTAATCCTTAAAGCACTTGATTTACTTAGTACTGAGAGAAAAAAGAATATAAAGAGGTGTGTATATCAATTGACACCTTTAAAATCCTTACATTTTCATCAGGCTATTAGTTTACATATCAAAGGAAAAATAGAGGATTCTACATGTATAAATAACTTGTCATTTATGGTAAGACTGATGCTCTCCATTTAACAAGTAAGAAGTAAAAAAAATAAAAAACAATCACTTTTGATGATCTCCGTGTATTTGCATGTTTAGTGTGTGGTGAATTCCCAATTTCAGGTAGATTCATACAGAAAAACTTTTGAGTCAATAAGATCAAGCCCATTAATATTTATTTTTAATAAGCAATCTAAGTGATGGAATACTCATAAACTGTGATGTTTCTTAGGACTCTTACAACCCTTGGTTCATTTGCATTAAATTATCTCAGCGTTTTACTGAAAAATGCAATTTGTAAAGAGCTTTGCCCAAGACCCACTGACTCAGACTCTGTAAGGTATGGGGTCTGGGAATAAACCTTTTCAGGAAGCTTCCAGTGTTATTCTAATTCACACCAAAGTTTGAAACCTGCTTCACTGGAGGTTCCTTCCAGCCCTATGATTTTACGATTCTGGTTTATGACTAATCAGCCTAAATTTTAGTTGGTAGACCACACAACTCCCTGCCAAACTTCCTCTACCAAATATAGCAAGAGCTGACAGATGCCCAAGCAGCAGTGGTCTTTGTCAGTGCCCATCCTAACAGCAGCTGGTCCCACGTGGCCTTCTCCTCAGCTTTCTGGAGCTAGGCAGCAGGTGCTGGGAAGGCCAGCTGTTCTCACGAGGCAAGCCTGGCAACTCTGCTTGCCCAGGTTTCGAATTCTCCCTTGGGTGGCCTTACTTTTGTGGGTGGTCCAGCCCAACCTTAATCCTCGTGAGTGTGCATTCCAAAGCTAAAATACCCAGGCCAGACCTAGCAAAGAGCACATATGTGCTTTATGTTTATAAATATGTATTCACACGTTGGATTGGATGTTCACTTAAAGTCCCCTTCAGCCTTAAATTCCATATGTGTGTGTGTATTGATATATAAATATTATGCAAAGCATTCTTACACATGATTCTTAATTGCAGATGAAGACAGGCATGGTCCAGCTGTCTCTACTCTCTTTCAACCCTTCTCAGGTTTTCAAATTAAGCCTATTTTTAAGAATAGCACCAAAAAGCAAAACCTAAATACTCCCAGACTAAAATAACTACATGTAACCAATCCCAGAGAAAAGAAAATTTTGTGACAATACACTGTTTGTGCAAAGAATATAAAAATTTATAAAGTGAAGGGAGGGATAAATAGGCAGAGCATAGAGGACTTTTAGGGCATTGAAAATACTATGTATGGTACTATAATGGTAGGGAGATACACACACACACACACACACATATGTGTGTGTGTGTCACTATACATTTGTCCAAACCCTTAGAATGTACGACACCAAAAGTAAACCCTAACAGACTTTGTGATTTTTTTCTTTTTTGAACAATATTTTATTTTATTTTTTACATTGTACATTTTTATGTGGTACAATTTGCTTCAATGCATGAATTTGTTGTATAATGATCTAATCAGAATAGTCAGTACATCTATCACCTAAAATTTGGGTGATAATGATGTGTCAATGTAGGTTTATTAATAGTAACATGTGTACCACTCTGGTGGGGATGTTGTTAATGGGGGAAGCTAGGCATGTGTGGGCCCACGGCATATATCTCTGTACCTTCCTCTCAGTTTTGGTTTTAACATAAAACTGATCTAAAAACTTGTCTTTTTAAAAAATTTATAGAAAGTAAGGGGGATGAAAAAATGCATATTTTTGCAAGACTGTATGGGAATGTTGGGGTTCTATTATTGTCCTTTTGTTTTCTTTTTTAATACATGTAGCAAAATAATGCATACCATAACAATATAATAGTAATATTTAATTTACAAAATTGCTCCAAAATTAGCTTTAAACTTAAAAGTGATGTTTTAATACATTGAGTTTAAATATTCTTTATACTTGTATTATTGTTATAGTTCTTTTCTTCCAGTAGTAATAAAGATGAGAAACTCCACAATTTGGTATTGTCATACAAATTTTTGCTGAGTAGATTTTTCATCATTTCAAAATAAACTGATAGCTGTATTGTGACTTTATAGAATGAATCATGTGAAGGTTTTTAAGAAAAGCATATAATCTTTTAATACTCTGAGTCAATACAATTTTAATCTGCTTCACCCACACACTGAAATTGTGATTGAATAAGGTTGAAAATCCTTATTTTTTAAAGTATTTAGCTATTTTTACTTTTAAATTTCTTATGCTAGATGGCATTAAAAAATAATATAACAAATCTTCCAGAAAACAATAACATTGTAAACAACAATCTCAAGGACTACAGAAAATATGACAAATCTTAATGATTCTTTTGGAGGAAAATAACAGATCTATACACCAGCTTATACCAACAAAAATATTTGAACAAAAGACCAAAAGTTGTAGGAGAATAAACAAGTTTTTATTTGAAAAAGGGGAAATTTTACTTTACATGTTTACTGTCAAAAGAAAAGGATGTTTTATATATGCATTTATATAGGAGCGAGAATTATATAATTATTTATGTTGCTAGTAAATGTCATTATTTTAACCAACTTAATAAGCTTACTTCAAAAGTCTATAAAGTCATTTGCATAGCTGAAATAGGCATACACAAATGGACTGAATATATGTTATAAAACAAAGAGGAAATTTGATGGTTGGTTATTTAATTTGGTCAACAAGACATAAAAAGTTGTACAGTCAAATTGATGTGTAACCCTGAACTGCCCAGGGTATCCACCTTGATCTGCTTAAGTGGAAGACCCATGAACTTCACTCCATTTTAGGAGAGAACGATTGTGAGGTAAATGTGTCAAAAGTGGCTCTTATCTCCAGGGCTTCCCATCAAACATTCTACTTCTTAC
Organism: Galeopterus variegatus; assembly: GCF_000696425.1. Classification (NCBI taxonomy): domain Eukaryota; kingdom Metazoa; phylum Chordata; class Mammalia; order Dermoptera; family Cynocephalidae; genus Galeopterus; species Galeopterus variegatus. The sequence continues at coordinate 18,665 of NW_007727293.1, read as the reverse complement.
TTTTACTCTCTGCAGGGCAAGCTTCCCACGTCCCTAAGGCTCTCAGTCCTCTCATGATCCCTCTTCTTACTCCATAAATGGATTCTTGCTTTGAGGAAGTCACCTGAAATGTAGTCATCAAAAGTGTAAACATGAATGAATATTTACAACACTATGCTTATTAATATGTGTTTAATTAAGTTTTGTTTTAAGTCTTAAGAAGCAGCAATGTCTCCTGCTGAAAAAGGACTGATTTTAAATTTTCATTCAACAGGTGAGGAAATGCTAAATGGGTCAATATGTATAAAGCATTCAGAATAATGCTGGGTGTGTGGTAAGTGCTATATAAATATAAGCTATTACTATTTTTACAAAACAAAGCAGCTTAAAAATAGACTACAATATAAAAATTAAATGCATATCTATTAAAGATGCCATAAACAAGCTTAGAACACAGTAAATACAACGAGAGGAAATATTTGCAACATAGATAACAGGCAAAGAGCTCTGCAAATCAGAAACAAACAAAAAAAGGAGAGAGAAAGTTGAGCTAAATGAACAGGCGGGTCTCAACAGAAGAAAAAACTGCAAATGTTTAATAAGCATATGAAAGATGCTAAAACTCACTAATAAATCATAATAATATCCCTGCAAATTAAAACAAAAATAAAATTCAATTTATCTACAATATTGGCAAAAATGAAAGGAATTAATAATATCCAGTATTAGTAAGGAATCAAACACTCTCAAACATGGCATATGACTGAATGTAATCACAAGGAAAGTTTTAAAGAAATCTGAAAGTATTTATCAAAATATAAAATGTTCTTACCAAGTAAATAAGAACTTCCATATCTAGGAATTCCTACAGAAATGCTTAAAATATACCTTACGTTTGTAAAATGTATTTGCACATAAGTTCACTGCAGCATACTTTTAATAGGAAACATTTAGAAGTAAACTAAATGATTATTAATATAAAGTTAATAAATTATGCTCCAATTCTACTATTAAAATATTAAGCAGCTGTCTTAAACATCACCTATAACATAATTCAAATGCATTAAAGAAAAGTTTCCAATGTGTTTCAAACTGTTAACTATGGTTACCTGTAGGAAATGAAAAATGTTTAATGACTTTGACATTTTACATTATATATTCTATTTTGAATTTTATACCAGACATATTTTAATTTAAAAAGGGAACATATTTTTTTTTTTTTCGTGTCCGGCAATGGATCGCAACCCTCAGTGTCGCACCTGTACCAGACCAGGACCGGCAACGGGATCGCAACCCTCGGTGTTGTGCCCGCACCTCGCTCAGCCAGTGAGCGGGAACCGGTCTGTATGTGGGATCCAAACCCTCGGTGGGAGCGCTGCCGTGCTTCCAAGCGGCGCACTGTAGCAGTGCGCCACCGGGCCGGCCCGTAAAAGGGAACATATTTTAAAGCAAAAATAGTAATTTTGGATTACCAATCAATCAATAGCAAGGTACAAAAGCATATGTATGGTATCATTGCAAAGAGAGAAAAAGATTTATAAACTACACACTGATGGGTATTTATCACCCCTAGATAGTAGGATTACAGATGATTTTTAGTTCCTCTTACATTATATTTGTAAATTTTCCTAACTGACTAAAATAAACT
>NW_007727293.1:14545-16531 GCF_000696425.1 Galeopterus variegatus | reverse complement strand
CAGCCAGTGAGCGGGAACCGGTCTGTATGTGGGATCCAAACCCTCGGTGGGAGCGCTGCCGTGCTTCCAAGCGGCGCACTGTAGCAGTGCGCCACCGGGCCGGCCCGTAAAAGGGAACATATTTTAAAGCAAAAATAGTAATTTTGGATTACCAATCAATCAATAGCAAGGTACAAAAGCATATGTATGGTATCATTGCAAAGAGAGAAAAAGATTTATAAACTACACACTGATGGGTATTTATCACCCCTAGATAGTAGGATTACAGATGATTTTTAGTTCCTCTTACATTATATTTGTAAATTTTCCTAACTGACTAAAATAAACTTGAATTATTTTTATATTCAGGGGGAGAAAAGCTAATGATCTTTAAAAACACCTCCAAATCTCATAACTGAAGATTTTATTGGAGTAGAGGGCATATGGCCCTGAAGCGAGTGAGTCTAGAATGAAAATGAAACCTTCTGTCATGCATTTGTCCTGCATTTCTGCTAAATATATCCTTGTCCTCATTTATTTATTGAACCAAAAGCATGGAAGATTAAAGGTAGCAATATAGAACCCTACATGATTTATTAAGCCTGAACATTTCTGATATAATCTTGAAATAAATCTATCAATCATCAGGCGGGAGCTAGGAGTTAGAAAATGTCTTATAGTAAAGTCTCCACAAGCCTAATAAAAGAAACCTGCTGAAAATCAATCTTCAAACTTCACATTAAATAATTTGAACTGTAATGTTTCAACCACTGTATATGTGTCTTTTAAAATGATTATAGGACTTTTGTTCACTTAAATATGTTAGTCTCTAAAATTATATAACTTTTTTTACCTTTCAAATTTTTTACAGATTTTCTTTTCCTATTGCACTTGGCCAAAACCTCTGAAATTATGTCAGAATTGTAGTTTTTGGAGGTAAAATCTCAAATGACCAAATGGATCAAGTCAAATTTAATTCAATGTGATTTTAAAGAGGCCAAGATACTAAATTTTGAAAATTGGTGTTTATTCTAAAAATACTAACTAAATATTTTGAAAGAATTACTAAGGAAGCAATCTTTTTGATTTTCCTTGTGAGGCTTTGTTACATTTGGCAGTAATTTTTTTAAAAAATTATATCCTATAACCATATTCAATTTAATGAATACATATGCAAGAATTGTACCATAGTGGCATGGGTGGTAACAGTACTGCTTATTAAAATTAACGGTTCAGGGCCGGCCCGGTCCAGTGCGCCACCTGGGAGCGCGGCAAGCACTGCCGAGGGTTTGGATGCCATGTCGAGACCGGTTCCCGCTCACTGGCTGAGTCCCGTTGCCGGTCAGTAAAAAAGACAAAAAGGAAAAAAAAAAATTAACGGTTCATAAATGGGTTACTCTAAATTATTTATATAGCACAAAATTTGAAATTCAGAAAAAAGAAAGAGGCCTTATTTTGAACAACAGTTTGGAGCCTATAAAACTTGTACTAAGCTTAAAATGAGCAGGGCAGTTTACTGATTAAAGTTTTATAACATTTTCCTAGCACCCACACAGGAGGAGAAAGAGAAAGAGAGAGAAATCTATAGTTTTTAAAAGGGAAAATTGTTAATATCGTTGTCATACTCTCAAGGACTACCCACATAGTCAGTAATGAAGAAAAATCTCTATGAAAATAAATTATTTGAAGGGGATTCTGAGACTTGGTATTCTCTCTGTATACTGTTAACATAAAAGATACTAATTACTGTGAGAGTCCAAAGCCAAGAAAACCTGTTCTGCCTGGAAGACAGGGAATGTCATAGCTTAGAGTCTGAAGCAATAATAATCTAGCCCTTATGAATCCAAGGTAGCTTGGAAAACACAAACCCTTTCTTTTCCAAAAGAGATTGACCCTCTTATTTCCCACACTAGTCTATAACTTTGAAAAGAAAATGAAGCGGACCAGGAGGATGGCGGCAGGGAGGTAGGCAGAGCCAGAAGCCGCTGCTGCCTCCGGGGCTGCCGC
>NW_007727293.1:12841-13838 GCF_000696425.1 Galeopterus variegatus | reverse complement strand
TCATTTTGTGCCCTGAAACCAGTCTTCCCTTTGCTCAACACTACAGTGGAGGTCAAGATGGCGGAAGAGGAGAGCGGCCTGCCGCTTTTCTGCCAGGAGTAGAAGCAGCCTGAGGCCCGTGCCAGATGCAGCTGTAGCAGAATCGGAGCAAAGGAACGCTTCGAAAGGGTGTCCTTACCCTGCCTAGAACCAGGAATCTTCCCCCAATCCATGCCCGCGACCCGCCAGTGTGCTTCGGCCCGCGTCATAGCCCGCGTTGCAGCAGCAGACGTGGAAACATGGAGGCCTGAGCCTGCGTGTGTCACCCCAGGCTGCAGCGGTGACTGCCGCTTCTGATCCCCAGCCCTCACCCACCCATCCCTGGAGCTGGAAGTGAATCAACCCGCGACCGAGACAGGGAGACATCCAGCGGGAGAGACAGAAGCTCCACGGAGTACACACGCCCTGCGGGGCCGCCACTGTGTGATCCAACAGGTAGGCATCACCGCCACCACCCGGCTTCATTCCCAGCCCAGCCCAGTACACACAGAGACGGGAGATGTCCGGCAGGGTAGGCGGGAACCCCAGAGAGTCCACGCTGCTGCTGCACAATCCAGCAGCCTGGCCCAATGTGTACAGATCGCAGAATCATCCAGCAAGGGAGATAGAAGCTCTGTAGAGTCCACACACCCTGTGGGGGGGCCCCGCCCCACGCGATCCAGCAGCAGGTAAGCTTCACTGCCGCCACCCGGCTCCATCCCAAGCCTGGCCTAGCGCACAGAGCAGGGAGACATCCTGTAGGAGAAGGGGAAGCTCTGCAGAGACCACACGCTCTGCGGTGCCTCTGCTCATCCCAGTCTCATAACAGCAGCCTGGGCCACAGTGCAGGGATCAGGGAGTCACTGAGGTAGCCACACCAAATTGGCAACCACAGCAACATCTTTGTCAGTCAATAGGGTCAAACCTGTGGACTGTGAAACCCCCTCCCACAATGAATAAACATCAAAGAAAAGATACC
>NW_007727293.1:11315-12025 GCF_000696425.1 Galeopterus variegatus | reverse complement strand
TCATCCTGATACCAAAACCAGGTAAAGATATTACCAAAAAAGAAAACTACAGGCCAATATCATTGATGAATATAGATGCAAAAATCCTCAATAACATACTAGCAAACAGAATACAGCAATACATACATAAAATTATTCACCACAATCAGGGGGGATTCATCCCAGGGATGCAAGGTTGTTTCAACATATGCAAATCAATAAATGTGATACACCATATTAATAAAATCAAACACAAGAACCACATGATCATCTCTATAGATGCTGAAAAAGCATTTGATAAAATTCAACACTCATTCATGACAAAGACCCTCTATAAGTTAGGTATAGACGGAAAGTATCTCAACATAATTAAAGCCATATATGATAAACCAGCTGCCAATATGATCCTGAATGGGGAAAAGCTGAAAGATTTTCCATTAAGGACAGGAACCAGACAAGGATGCCCATTCTCACCACTCCTATTCAACATAGTGTTGGAAGTACTAGCCAGAGCAATCAGAGAAGAGAAGGAAATAAAGGGCATCCAGATTGGAAAAGATGAAGTCAAATTGTCCCTGTTTGCAGATGACATGATCCTATATATCAAACAGCCTAAAGCCTCTACAAAAAAACTCTTGGAGGTGATAAATGTGTTCAGCACAGTAGCATCATACAAAATCAACACACAAAAATCAGTAGCAATTCTATTCTCCAATAGTGAACATGCAGAA
>NW_007727293.1:5120-9767 GCF_000696425.1 Galeopterus variegatus | reverse complement strand
GAGGAGGGAGTGGGGTTTCGGTAATGGGCCACAATAATCAACCTCATTGTATATCGACAAAATAAAATTTAAAAAATAATAATAATAAATAAATAAACAATCATATTGTTAAACGTACTGGCAGATAATATAATTTTAAACTTTTCTCTTCTTGGTGGGCCAGATTAATTAACACATTCTCATGAAAAAAATTTACATTACGTGCTTTCCAAAATAAACTTCTTATGCTTACAAAGCATTTAAGTTACTTTTTTAACCATTTAGCAATATTTATTTCTAATTTTTAAAAAAAGCATTTTCTTGTCTTTGAAGCAGTTTTTAAGCTTTATACTTAATTTTTCTCTTTATAACCTTCCAGCAAATCCTATATACATATTCATAAATATTCTGAAAACTTTTTCTATATTGTAAGCACAATGACATAATTCATCAATGTAACATAATGATCAATGTGCAGAACAGAAGCCAATTATTCTTCTATATGTGCATCTAACAAGGTTTTTTCTTTGGTATTATATTTTATGATATTGAACATTTCTGAAAACATTACAAATATTTTAAGCATTTTTTTTAGTGCGCAAATGCCCTCAAGTCTATTAATATAAAAGACAATTTATATAAGGAGAAAATGAATTTTAAAATGAAAGCAGATAATTATAGCAATTAAAATATATTCTTTTTTTCATGAATTAAATATTAGAGTATTTCACTGTTTTCCAAGGGTGAAAAGTGTATCTTTTTTAATCCAGGAAATTATTATACATTTACGATAAAAACTTGAATTTTAAAATGAAAGCAGATAATTATAGCAATTAAAATATATTCTTTTTTTCATGAATTATATATTAGAGTATTTCACTGTTTTCCAAGGGTGAAAAGTGTATCTTTTTTAATCCAGGAAATTATTATACATTTACGATAAAAACTCAGTATTTAAATAGTTAACATTTGCTTTTTCAACTACTTCAGTGAAACTTGACTATCAATGCCATGTAATAATTTGTAATTCTAATAAAGCACAGACTTGAATCCCAGGTGGTTGCAGACTGTTGGGGTAAAACAAGTCACTAAGCCAGGAGTGAACCTAGCTGACCAACACGGGAGACCTTAACTGTCATTAGCCTTGTTCGAACTTCTATCATTTTCTATCATTGTTTGAAAAATGAACTCCAAAAAGCAAAGCAACAAAAACAAACAAACAAAACTCAAGTATTATTTTTGATAAAAGAGAAGAAAACATAAGAAAGCTCCAAGACAATGATTTTTATTCCTTAACATTTAATAAAATACAGCAATTATCTATCTCTAAGCATTATTAACACTTAATTGTGGTTTACAGAAGAATTATACAGTGTAGTATCATTTTTGATTGGGAGGTTGTAAAGGTTGAAATCCACTGGCAAGAATCAAATAATAGCTTATGACCTTACTTTAATTTATTTTGTTTTCATTTCTGCTCTTTTTTTGTGTGGTAGACTATTTAGTGTCCTATTAAAATATACATTTCTTGGTAGATATATATTTCAGATGTCTATGTAGCTAGGCTTGATCAAGTCTAGAGGCAAAATATAAAAAGTACCAAATAAAAAGTCATTTTCTAAGGAATATTTATCTGATTAAAGTATTTCCAGTATTCCTCTTAGAAATACCATGTGTGAATAATCCCCAAATGGATCTAAGCTAAAAACAATTTGTCTGTCCATTCTGTGAAAATAGAAATATCCTTGTGGTATAGAAATTATTGTGGCATCAAAGCATCTGAGAAACTACATTGACCAAGCAGAGTACAGTATGGGAATTCAAACTTTGTCCTCGATTTCTTTCCCCAGCAGCATAATTGGCTGAAACTTTTTCACAGTGCCTTATGTAAACGTCTGCTAACTTGTTGAGAAACAAACCATATACAGCATGCATGAACTTAACCAGAAAATTTCACTAAATCTACAGGTAAATGTTCATGTCCTTGAGTAGCAGGATATTATGTGTGCCCCGATTCTCCATCCCCCACCGCTCCTCACCAACACATATACAGACTGGCTTAAATTACTATATTATGTGTATTCATTTTACCATCGCTCCAAGGACCATCTCTATAGTACTGAAGTGAACTGCACCCAAGCCTGGTTTCAATCATGTGGTAAGAGACACAATGTAGGAGGCAATGAGCATTGACATACTAGTCAATTACAAGATTTTGGCAATAATTACACTAATAGGGTTCAGCATCAATTGTTTTGACCTCCCAAGAAGTTAAACTGTTCATATTTTACATATTTATGTATCAAATCCATAGTTTTAAAAATCTTTTTGAATAGAGAAAAGAGTCTTTTCAGAGTAATTTTTATTTGCTCTTCTATTCTTCTTTTAACATTTCATTCTTAAGATACCAAATAAATTAAGAAAGTGGAAAAGTTTTGTTAATGTAATTGATCTTTTTTGTAAGATTTGATTTTTTTATAATATCCATATGATTTAATGCCATTTTTTGACTTTTCCTATAGTGTTTACATGTTTCACAAAAAGGTCATTTTGAACCATAGACAAATTTGAAGTTGTTAATCGAGCCACCAAAATATTGATGTCATAGAGTAAACAGCTTATATGTGTGCTTTATAACATTCAGAGCACATGCTCCATAACTATAGTCTCTTATACCTTGAAAATAATTTCTTGCATCAGTGTGTCTTAAAATGTGGTCCTAGGACTCCTAATAGTCTACAAAGTTTCACAGATGATCCACAGGCTGGTCTCTTGGAGGGCTCAGTTTTATTAAATAACAATGTCTAAATGCCTTACTCTGTCATGAACTAACAACTGTGGCATTTAATAAAAAGCAGATGTCACCTTAATGAAGTAAAAAATAGCAATAATCTTATTCATTCTGTTGTTTTCTTGAGTTTTTGTTCTCAGTTGGAGTGAATGAGATGTTTGGTGTGTGCTACATCTTTCCTTCCTGAAGTGACCTATGACCTGAAAACCATCCAATAATTATAGTTCAAATGCTGAGTAATTACCGGGTGTGTTTATCGATGTGTTTTCTCACTGAATGACTTTTATTTTCTTTTGTTTTTGCAGCAATCACCTTTGGTCAATAACAATTCTTCTGATTTGAGGTTTTTTAAAGATTCCTATACTTAGGGTCAAAACTTCTTGGTTTGAGGTCTGTTATTCTGGAGTGTCCCCAAGTAAGATTAATATTATTTTAACAATTTTTGATTGTCAGACTCTTCAGGTTTGTTACAGTCAATATGCATCCCAAAATGTAAGATAAAGTGGAATAAATGTAGACTAACCTACTCTGTCTGCAGTATAACTTACTTTATTTTATCTGTATCATAGAGCTTTTGGCACATTAGAGATATTAAGTCTTAGTTTTTCATATATTTTACACTTTTTTCCGCCTTACAGATTAAATTTTTAAGCTTTCTTTTTTTCTGTATATTGACTATAATTTTTATGTATCAAATTATAAACTTTCCTTTTCATGTATTACCTAGAAAGACCTTTGCCATCCTAAATATTTTTTGATTTTGTACATTTATGGCACTCTGTGTTCATATGAAGATTAATAGATCACAGTGCATAGCACAATGCCAAGCACATGGTAAGCACATATTCTCATTCATTCTCTTTCTCCCTATTCCATCTTACATTGGCGATATTAAATGGATACAGCCACTACCAAGGGCAGTGTGATAGTAGATTTTAAAACTTAAAATATGTGAACCTTATGAACCTATGAGGCTATCACCAGCAATTTCAACTCTGTGTTCATATGAAGATTAATAGATCACAGTGCATAGCACAATGCCAAGCACATGGTAAGCACATATTCTCATTCATTCTCTTTCTCCCTATTCCATCTTACATTGGCGATATTAAATGGATACAGCCACTACCAAGGGCAGTGTGATAATAGATTTTAAAACTTAAAATATGTGAACCTTATGAACCTATGAGGCTATCACCAGCAATTTCAGTTTATCTCACTCAAAGAAACAATCTTCATATGTACCAAAAGCCATCATCACAGTATTGTTTGTATAAGAGAGGCATTAGTGCAGTGACTAGATCCACAGACTCTGGTGCAAGTCTGCCTAAGTGTGAAACTCAACTAGTTAGGTAACTCTATGCAAGCCATTTTGCAAAGGTGCTTACTCTTATAAAATGGAAATAGTAACAGTACCTACCTCATGTTACTGTTGAAATTAAATAAATTATTATGGTACTAAATAAATTAGTATAGATAAAGCATGTAGAACAATATCTGCCAATAAGGGCCAAATAAATGTGGATATTATTGTAACACACAGAAATTTAATAAAACGAAATCCAGAAGCATATACAGAAATTTAAATGACAATTCAGTGGAATCAGCTGATTTGTTTATTAAATGGTATAATATAATTGGCTATTCACCCAGAAAAAAAGAAAAGTTCCAACTGTTATTTCATGCAATTTACAAATGTATATTTTATTTATTTATTTTTTTTTTAATTTTTTTTTTCCTTTTTGTCTTTTTTCGTCTCCGGCAACGGATCGCAACCCTCAGTGTTGCACCCATACCGGACCAGGACCGGCAACGGGATCACAACCCTTGGTGCTGCATCTGCACCTCGCTCAGCCAGTGAGCGGGAACCGGTCTGT
>NW_007727293.1:0-4283 GCF_000696425.1 Galeopterus variegatus | reverse complement strand
ATAGAGCACCCTGAAATTAACCCACGCACTTACTGCCATTTGATCTTTGACAAAGGCATCAAGTCTATTCACTGGGGTCGGGACTCCCTCTTCAGCAAAGGGTGCTGGGATAACTGGTTATCCATTTGCAGGAGATTGAAACTAGACCCATATCTCTCACCTTGTACTAAAATCAACTCAAAATGGATCAAGGATTTAAATATACACCCCGCAACAATAAAACTTATTAAAGAAAACATAGGAGAAACCCTTCAGCAAATAGGGCTGGGCACAGACTTCATGAATATGACCCCAAAAGCATGGGCAACCAAAGGAAAAATAAACAAATGGGACTATATCAAACTGAAAAGTTTCTGCACAGCAAAAGAAACAATTAACAGAGCTAAAAGACAGCCAACAGAGTGGGAGAAAATATTTGCAAAATACACATCTGACAAAGGTCTAATATCCAGAATATATAAAGAACTCAAACATCTTTACAAGAAAAAAACAAGCAACCCAATTAAAAAATGGGCAAAAGAGCTAAGTAGGCATTTCTCTAAAGAAGATATGCAAATGGCCAACAGTCATATGAAAAAATGCTCAACATCACTCAGCATCCGGGAAATGCAAATCAAAACCACACTGAGATACCATCTCACCCCAGTTAGGATGGCCAAAATCCAAAAGACGCTGAAAGATAAATGCTGGCGTGGTTGCGGAGAAAAAGGAACTCTCATACATTGTTGGTGGGAATGCAAAATGGTGCAACCCCTGCTTTGTTTTTCTTAAGTAATTTCTTTCCATCCATTTTTTTGTTATCACTTTTGCTTATTTCTATTCCTGATCTGTCTTGCTTTACCAGTTTGAAGTACAAAATTAAGTTACTTACCATTTAATATTCAAGTTAAACGGCATAGAGCCTTCATCCTGCCCATCTCAAGAGCCACTTTGTAATTCCTCCTGGAGATTGTAAGTTCTGCGAGAATGTTCTCTGTCTAAAGTTTCAGTCCTATTTATTATAACTTTCAGGAAAAAGCATCTGGAAATTCTGTTCAGGCCACATAGAAGCCTTCAGCTCTTCACAGCTATTGCTGTTGCTCCTTCATGCAACTGTGGCCAGCAGACCCTGTCCTCTGTAGTGACTAAGGCAGATGGCACTATCACTGGTCTGCCAATAGTTTATCCAAGGGAAGGGGGAAAGGTGGGGAGGTGAAGAAGGAAAGGGATAAGAAATCTTTCTTTTTTTAGTATTTTGTCCAATCATAGCTAATCACATACTATTTATTTTATAGGAACACATTTCTCTATGCTAATACACATTTGTACACACATATGCATATGCCTGGGTACACACGTCTAGTGACCTCTAGCCTACCAGTGCCTTTGTGAAAATTAGAAAAATGTACCCCTCTGAACACAAAACAGACAAGAGAACACAGGCTTTATTTTAGCTCGCACTTACTAATGCAGTGGGCAACCTGCAAAACTGAATGCTCTTACCCTGCACATTCATACGGACACACACAAGAAGCTATCCAAAAATTCACTCATGGAGGTCAGGGTGGCTGGGCCAAAAGTAGCTGCAGTACCGACCTCCTGCCAGACCGAGCCATTCTTCCCTGGGGCTTACAAAAACACCGCTTTCCTCATGTCCTAAGGATCATATTCCCTGCACAGATAGATACTAGGACTACAACTCAGATATATTCATATAAAATTGATTTCCAACGTCCCTGCCACTCCCATCACCCTCACCAGCATCATAAATGTGCATTCACACATTCCAGGCTCAGGTTGCCTCTGTCAGTGACAGACTGTGCATGTATCTTCACTCCCAAACTCCAGTAAAGCCACACTCCTGGCATCCCTGTCTGGTCCTCAATTTTGAAAAAAACAGTTCGCTCCTTAGTCTCAAGACTCATCCCATTTCCTGGCCCAGACTGACAAATAGTGAAAACATTCACACTCTTGGACCATAGCCATCTCCAAAATAAACACCAGTTTATTTTCCTTCATTTAGCTGATCAGTGTTATCTATGATCACTTTGTTAAATATATATATAGGAGCATGTGTGGGTGTGGGTGTATGTATATAACATATTTATATTTATAAATTTAAATATTTTTATATATGTAACTTCTGTATTTAAGTTATTTCTATTTCTAAATTGTCTTAGAATTTTTAAACAATTAAATCTCATTCTTGGAACAGATACGTATGAGCACATATATATATTAGGCAGTATATATATATATATATATCTCAGGCAGTATCTTAGGCCTGCACAGATATTAGATTAAAAATTATTTAACATTTTATCAATACTCATTTAACATTATATGTCACATTATTCCATTCCTATTGCTTATAACAAAATACTCAAAACTGGGTGATTTATAAAGAAAACAAAATTTATTTGCTTACAGTTTCTGAGGCTGGGAAGTCCAAAGTCCATCTGGTGGTAGCAACAGCAACCCAGGGGTCTCACATTGCAAGATGGTGGAAGCAGAAGAGCAAGACAGACTCTCCTCTTCTTTTAAAGCCTTCAGAACCACGTCCCTGACCACCATTTTCAATCCATTCACTACGGCATGGTCCTACAATCTAATTATCTCTTCAAAGCTCCACCTTTCAATTGCCATAATAAGATTTCCCACCCTCTTAACAGTCACAGTGGGGGTGAAATTTCTAACAAATAAAACTTGGGGGATGCAATTCAAGCTTCAGGGAGTTTGGGGGAACATAATTCAATCCACTACATATGTAAAATTATATTTAACTACATATAGATAATATAGATATATGTGATATATGGATATAGTCTGTGAAGAAAGAAAAGGGAAAATGTGACACTTAGCCAAGACCTAAAGGTGGTGAGAGGGAACAAACCTGTGGATAACGGGTAGGGCATCCAGGCAGAGCCAACTGAAGGGAGAAAAGTTACACAGTGTGAGGAAGTGGGAGGCTATTGCATGGACCAGTCAAGAATGACAGTGACTCAATGGTGTAGCTATTGAAAAATGGTTGGATTCTGGATACATTTTTAAAGTAGAGCCATTAAGATTTGCTGACGGATCAGATGTGGGCCCTCTTTTCCAAGCTCTATAACTATACATCCAACTAGCTAGTGTGTTTCTCTCTCATCCATTCACCGATTTATTCATTCAACGTTTTGGGGTCCAACACTATGACTATATTGTGGGGAAAGTGAGTAAGACATTGTTGCTCTTTCTGAGGAGGTCACTGCCTATTGGAGCAGACAGACACATAAATAAAACACGTATTCAAAACATATACATATGAATTATAATAGCACAGAGAAAAAAGTGACTAGACTGGGAAGATTAATCTTTGCAGGAAAAATGACATGTGAACTGGCATTTGAAGAATGAGTAAAAGCTGTAGAATAGGAAGAAAGCTGACGGATCAGATGTGGGCCCTCTTTTCCAAGCTCTATAACTATACATCCAACTAGCTAGTGTGTTTCTCTCTCATCCATTCACCGATTTATTCATTCAATGTTTTGGGGTCCAACACTATGACTATATTGTGGGGAAAGTGAGTAAGACATTGTTGCTCTTTCTGAGGAGGTCACTGCCTATTGGAGGAGACAGACGCATAAATAAAACACGTATTCAAAACATATACATATGAATTATAATAGCACAGAGAAAAAAGTGACTAGACTGGGAAGATTAATCTTTGCAGGAAAAATCACATGTGAACTGGCATTTGAAGAATGAGTAAAAGCTGTAGAATAGGAAGAAGGCTGTTCTTTGGTCCGAGCAGTAGAGAGGATGGGTATGGTGGCTTGTGCTAAAGCAATGGCAGGAGGCATGGAGTGGAATGGATGGATTCATGAGAGACACATGAAATTCTACTAGGTAAAATTAGTAGAATTTGGTAAATAAATGAGGCATTGGGATAGAGGATCAATAACTCTAGATTTTCTAGTTTTGGTAACTAGATGAATGATGATCCCTTTATCAAGATGGAAAACACATTTTGGACAAAGATATCTGTATTGGTTTTAGAAATGTCATGGGTCAATTGCCTGCAGAAATTCAAATGGAAGTATCCAGAAGACAAATGCGAAAGCAGCCTGGAGCTCAGGATAAAAAGAGGGAATAAGGACACAGAAGAATAAATATACAGGTGGTAAAGCCATGCTGATGCACACTACCTACCAGAATGTGGGCCAGTACTTTTCCAAAACAGAGTTCTTCTTTGAAACCCAGGAACCCAGTAACTACAAATCTTTCCTCCTACATCTGGTCCCAAACTACAGAATTCCTGTGGA
>NW_007727292.1:440349-440942 GCF_000696425.1 Galeopterus variegatus | reverse complement strand
CCTAAGATTGCCCCAGATGGAGCAAGTTACTAGGCCAGGGTGCTGGAAGAGGAAATCCAGTGGATCCTCATGGTCTCCCTGAGTTGAGCAGACAGAGCTGGAATTTGATGAAGTCAAGGTGCCTAGAATTTGCAGGGCAGAGTACCACAGAGGGGAGAAATGCACAGAGACAGAACTCCAGAGATCTTCAGAGGGTCCCCTTTGAGTACTCACTAAATATTGATCAGTGCTTGCCCATGAAGAAATTGTCCACATCCAGAAATGAAACAACTGAAAGATGAGTGAGAACAGTGCCTCATGTACACATAGGATCAGGAGAAGTGCCTATTGCCACCAGCCTGGGTGGAAAACCTCACAATTCAAGGAAAATTGGTTAGAATACTAAGGAGGGACTTTTCTCAGCAGGAAAAAAAAAAATTAGTCCTGGAAGAAATGCAGCTGTGATCCTAACCAACTAATCTTAAAAGCAAGACCAGAAAGGATTGAGTTGTTTCCAAGTAACTTAATCATATTCTGAACAAAGCTCAAAAATAAAAGACGCTGAAAGATAAATGCTGGCGGGGCTGCGGAGAAAAAGGAACTCTCATACATTG
>NW_007727292.1:439613-440228 GCF_000696425.1 Galeopterus variegatus | reverse complement strand
CAAACAAACTCTGGTCAATTTTAGCCTATGAGTTTCCGATATGTAGTACTGCAAAATCTATAGTAATTTTTCTTACCATCAAGATCAATTTGACTTACCATATATTCACATCATATAATGTGTTCACTATTATTTCTTTATTTTAAATTAAAATTTTTAGATATGTTATAATGGCAATGTGGAAAAATGTAAGCTATTCTATAGCATTCAGCCACTAAGTTTGAATTTGCTTAGCAGCAAAGCAATATAATGATTACAAAGAATTTTGTGGTTTATCAAACTGTTTCATACATTTTTTAATTTGATTTTTGTAAAAACCCAGTGAAAGGTTTAAGCACTTAGGAAAACAGTTTGGCAAAAAAGGATAAGAATCCCTGAGAGAAATAAATGAGGTGAGCCCTAAGATTGCCCCAGATGGAGCAAGTTACTAGGCCAGGGTGCTGGAAGAGGAAATCCAGTTGGATCCTCATGGTCTCCCTAAGTTGAGCAGACAGAGCTGGAATTTGATGAAGTCAAGGTGCCTAGAATTTGCAGGGCAGAGTACCACAGAGGTTAGAAATGCACAGAGACAGAACTCCAGAGATCTTCAGAGGGTCCCCTTTGAGTACTCACTAA
>NW_007727292.1:434522-439429 GCF_000696425.1 Galeopterus variegatus | reverse complement strand
AAAAAAAAAAAAAAAAAAAAAAATTAGTTCTGGAAGAAATGCAGCTGTGATCCTAACCAACTAATCATAAGAGCAAGACCAGAAAGGATCGAGTTGTTTCCAAGTAACTTAATCATATTCTGAACAAAGCTCAAAAATATTTACAAAAATATAAAAATATCCATTAACCAAAAAGATTGTTAGTATCTTGACCAAGTATGAAAGACAAAATGGGTTTACATGTAATTCTATTTAATCATGAAGAAAAAAAGAAGTGATTCCCACTCTTATTCTGCCGTTCACCACTATCCTATTGATTTGTAAAATACCAACATACAAAGAAACCCATTATTTTAAGGAAAGAATTCAGATAGTTATACCACTGCTTAAAAAATGTATAATACATTTGTCTAGTGCTAGTATTTTTTCCTCTTTAAATTTTGTGTGGCTTAAATAATGTAAAGTGATTAACAGAAACAAGTGTACAATTTTATATTTTATTAACCATTTATTTAAGACATTACTTTTAATAAAATATTTGTAGGGCCGGCCCCGTGGCTCACTCGGGAGAGTGCAGCGCTGGGAGTGCAGCGACGCTCCCGCCGCGGGTTTGGATCCTATATAGGACTGGCCGGTGCGCTCACTGGCTGAGCGCAGTGCAGGCAACACCGCACCAAGGGTTGCAAACCCCTTACCGGTCATGAAAAAGACAAAAAAAAAAATATATATATATATATATATATATATATAACTTCTCTCTCCGCATCAAAGTATATGGTGCTGGCATTGCAAAATCAAGTAGTGAGGAAGAGTTGGCAAAAAAGAAAAGCACTTAGGACTTAAGATTTGCAAGTACTTGTAGTAGACATAAATTTAATGTTTACATAATTTTCAGAGTAGTTTTCCATTTTATGGTACCAGAGTTTAAAGGGTTTACTGCAAATGAGTTTAAGTTGGTTCTTTGACTAAAGCTACAGGTAAATAATAGTCATTGTCCTTTTCTTTGTGGTTTAAGCACTTTATTTTTTACAGTAGATACAATATCTGGGTCCCTTTTGCACAGTGCATAGTATAGCATACTAGTAAATAATCCATGAGTCAAAGAAGTAGATACAGGAAAATTAGAAAATAATTTGAATTAAAGAAAAATAAAACAAAATATATGAAAATTTGTGGGATGCAGCCAAAGCATCCATTAGAAGAAAATTTATGGCATTAAATAATAATATCAGAATATAAGAGATATGTCTTATCAATTATCTATGCTTTCACCTTAAATTTTTTTTAAAAGAATATAAATTTAATCCCAGAGCAAATTGCCAAAAGGAAATGATAAAGATAAGTATGGAAATTAATAAAACAAACAAAACAAAACAAAAAAACAACAAAAGCCATAGAGGAAAAGCAATGAAATCAAAAGCTATTTATTTTAAAAGATTAATTAAATTGATACAGCTCTAATCAGACTGACCAGAAATATACTTCCACATAAGTGGTTAATTTATTTGCAACAAAGTTACAAAGGCTATTCAATGAACAGCATTTTAAGAAATTGGAAATAAATATGACAAAACAAACAAACAAAAAAACTCAATTCATGCTTCACATTACATGTGAAAATTAACACAAATGAACCACAGACCTTAATATAAAACTCAAGGGCTAGATGGTCTGCAGCATCACTCTGCCACAAATCAATCAATTTACAACTATTAAAAAGCACTGACTGCCACGTTGGAGTTGCTAGAGCTCAGAGGAAAAGGAGGAGAGACCCTGATGGGTGCACAAAGGATGGCCCTGGTAAGTGCACAAAGCAAGAAATGGCAAAAGCCACAGCTATGCCCTTCTATGAAGTTGCTTGGAGGTGGCAGGGGAGAAGAGGTCCTTTGTGCCTACCAGGCCAGCAAGACTACTAACAGGGTTCCCGTGGACCCACACAAGAGAGAGGAGCCACAGACAACTGAAAAAAGGAACCACTCGGAGGCTCGTGAGTCATCACAAGGGACTGGTACATGGCCTGTCCCACCCCATGGGAAGTGTTTGGAGTGCAGGTTGTGGGGGAGACAGGCCACTGGGGTAACATTGGGGCACAGCATGGACAGCTGATCTGCCCCCCAATCGGTGCAGGATCACTCAGTGGAGATGGGTCAGGAATATAGAACTGCAAGGGGTTAAGTTTGCTGAAAAGACTCAGGTCCAGACCAGAGTTTCCACACAACCCATGTGTACTGGACTTCACAAGACCTGGAAGTACATGAAAGGTCAACAATTAAAACTTGACCTGCACAAAAAGCAGGGAATCAGCAGCAAAGGAGCAATTTACCTCAACCACAGTTCTCAAGTACTGTTCCCACAGGAAGTTCCCCTATTTTAGAAGTAAGCAAAGGACAACAAATTAGTTCCATGGCAGAGTTTAAGTGGTGAGAATAGTGAATAATCCAACACAGAACTGAAACAAACGACAATACCACAGATCAGAGACAAAGTTTGATATTAACTAGTAAAGGTCTAAAACCACCAAAGAACGCCTATAACATCTAGAAGGACTGGAAGCCTCCTAGGCTCCCAAGCCAGGGAGGGGGAAGGACTGTTGGCCTCAGCCATGCACCCCTGATGACCACACACAGCCCAGTGATGACCACCAAGCTGCCATAGGAAGTGCCCCAGGCTCCTGAGCCAGGGTGGTGGGGGGCCGAGGGCTTCAGGCAAACCTTTCTGACATTTGCCTCCAGCCCAACAATGACTGAGCTGCTGTTGGAAGCACCCTGGTCTCCCCTACAGGAATGAGGGGGGTACCATGGGCCTCGACCATGCCACCCTTCCTTCTCCCACCCTATTTCCTTCCTCCTTCTCCTCTCCCCCCAACTGCTCCACAACAACATCTTAGAATGAAAAGTAATAACAAATAAATAAAATTTAAAAAATAAATAAAACTCGAAATTGTAAGATTTCTAGAAGAAAATATATGATATATTTTTTTTCTTTTTTAATAGGCAATATGATAGTATATGAGATACTTTTTGTGGCCATGGGTTAGATAAAAATTTGTTAAGCAGTACTCCAAAAGTACTATCCATAAAAGAAAAAAATTTATAATTTGGACTTGATCAAAATTATGAACTTCTGCTCTTTGAAGACACTATAAAGAGAGTGAAAAGACAAACACAGTTTAGGAGAAAATATTTGCAAGCACATATCTAACAAAGGGCTTGTATTCAAAATATACAAAAAAACCCTCAAAACTTAGCAATAAAATATATTCACCAAAGAATATATTAAGATGACAAACAAACACATAAATTGTTGCTTAACATCTTTAGTCATTAGGGAAACACCAATTAAAACCACAATGAGATACCATTACGTACCTATTAGAATGGCTAAAATTAAACCAAATAAACAAAAATAAAACACACACACATACATAACCCTGATGATACCATAGTGAATTTGGAACAAGTGGAACTATACAAATTCTTGCATTGCATTTAAGAATACAAAATGATACAGACATTTTGAAAAATAATTTGGCATTTTAAAAATAAAATTTATTATATATTCACCATTTACTCTGGCAGTTCCATTACTAGATATTTACCCAAACTAATGCTTATTGCACTGTATGCATAAACAACCAACGTTCTTCAACTGTGAATGGATCTATACAATGGAATATTACCCAGCAATAATAAAGGGATTACAGATAGGTAAAACAAATGGATAAAACCCAAATGCTTAATGCTAAGTGGAAGCAGCAAGACACAAGAGGCTGCATACTATATGATTCCATTTACATGACATTCTGAAAAATGCAAAGTTAAAGGGTCAGAAAACAGGTCAATTGTTCATAGGGGCTAGGATTAGAGGAAAGAGTTTACTACAAAGGGGCACAAGAAAATTTTTGGAGTGATGGAACTGTTCCATTTGATTTTGATGTTGATTATACAACTACATGCATTTGCCAAAATCATAGAAGTGTACAATAAATGTGGTGAATTTAGCTGAACATAAATTATAGCTTATAAGAAAATAATAAAAGTTCTGAATACTAATAACAAACAAATGAAAAGTACTATTAAAATACATTACTTATAATAGTACCAAAAATATGAAATACTGGGGATAAGTTAACAAAATGTGTACAAAACTCATGCAATGTAAACAACAAAACATTAATAAGAGAAATTAAGAAAGGTATTTACCCATGAGAAAAGAAAATATGTCCCCATAAATATTGAAACAGGTATGTTCATAGCAATTTTATTCATAGTAGTCCAAACCTGGAAAATAATCTGATATACCAAAGGCATAAAATAAAGTAACCTAAAACAGATCCAGACATATATAAGACATACATAAACCTTTGTTATGACAAAGAAACACGTAGCAGTAGATAATAAAAATATTTTCAATTAATAGTGCAGAAACAGTTGAATATCTGAAAGGTGGAGGAGAAACAAAAACAAAAACAAAACCAAAAACACTTGCCCCCTACTGTACACAAAAATAAATTCCAGACAAATTAAATACTGGAATGTGAAAGATAAAATAATAAAAATTTTTAAATGATAATATAAGACTATTTTCATAGTAGTAAAGGTAGTAAAACTTCTTAAAAAGGACCCAAAAAGCACTAACTGAAGAAAAAGTGATAAAGTTGACTACATTAATTAAAAATTCTGTTTATCAGAAGATGTCATTAGGGGCCGGCCCAGTGGTGCACTGGAGAGTGCGCCTCTTGGGAGCTGCAGTGCTCCCACCGAGGGTTCGGATCCCATGTGGGGACCGGTTTGCGGCGCAACACCAAGGGTTGCGATCCCGTTACCGGTCAGTAAAAAAGGACAAAAAAAAAGGGGGGGGGGAAGAAGATGTCATTAGGGGCCGGCCCGGTGGTGCACTGGAGAGTGCGCTGCTTGGGAGCACGGTAG
>NW_007727292.1:431591-433737 GCF_000696425.1 Galeopterus variegatus | reverse complement strand
TAAAGTTGACTACATTAATTAAAAATTCTGTTTATCAGAAGATGTCATTAGGGGCCGGCCCGGTGGTGCACTGGAGAGTGCGCTGCTTGGGAGCACGGTAGCACTCCCGCCGAGGGTTCGGATCCCATGTGGGGACCGGTTCGCGGCGCAACACCAAGGGTTGCGATCCCGTTACCGGTCAGTAAAAAAAGACAAAAAAAAAGGGGGGGAAAAAGAAGATGTCATTAAAGATGTGGAAAGTAAGCTACATTGTGGCAAAAGATATTTGCATTACATCTGTGATAGTAAGTGTTGTGACAACTTGACTGGGCTAAGCAATTCCTTGATAGCTGATTTTCTTCTGGTAGCTGGTCGGTATGAGGATCAGAAACCTTGACCTTGGTGTTACAGCACCAAGCTCTAACCAACTGAGCTAACACATTAATTCTATGAGAGTGTTCCTGGAAGAGATTGCATTTGAATCATTAGACTAAGTAAAGGAGATCAGCCCTTACCAATGCGGGCAGGCAGCATCTAATCAACTGAAGGCTCAGATAAAACAAGAAGGTAGAGGAAAGGCAAATTCTCTCTCTTCTTGAGCTGGGACATCCATCTTCTACTTTCAGATATGGGAGTTCTTGGTTGTCAGACCTTCAACTTCAAGGACAGGATTACATCACTGGGCTTTTCTGGTTCTCTAGTTTGCAGACAGCTTATTGTGGGACTTCTTATTGTGTCATACAATTCCAATAATAAGTCTCCTCTTACATATTTCCATGTATCCTATTGGCTCTATTTTTCTGGAGAACCCTAACACATCGTATAATCAATAATGGTCTCATATCCAGAATATACAAATAGGGCTGTCTGGTTAGCTCAGTTGGTTAGAGGTTGGTGTTGTAACACCAAGGTCAAGGTTTCTGATCCCCATACTGACCAGCCGCCAAAAGAAAAAAAAAAAAAAAGCCCAGAATATGCAACTAATTCCTGCACAGTCATAAGAAAATACCCCTCCACACTTCCATAGATGGCCAAGAGAATTAACAAAAATAATATCCAAATGGACAATAAACATTCAAAAATGTATTGAAGCTTATTAATAATCAGAAGCATGCAAGATGATGTTTAGAACGTTGCTATTACAATAACACATATAAACTTTTAATGCCATAACATCCTGGAAAGAACAAATTTAAAAGATGATTATACCAACAATCTGAAGCAAAAGAATCTTTCATACATTGGTGGAGAGAGTATAAACTCGTACAGCCTCTTTGGAAAATAGTTTGTTATCAAAAAAGTTCAAAGACAGACATATGATCAGATTCAGAAATTTTATCTTTAATAAACTGAACAGAAATACTTGCATACGTGTGTTAGGAAATATTTACAAAACTGTGTAATATTTACCTCCTATGTAGGGGAGTATGAACACAGATTTTAAAATTGTTAAAACGTATAAAAGTTTAAAAAGTCATTCAAAGCACAGCAAGGAAATTGAAGAAACCACAGCTCTACAAATATAATATGAGTAAACTCATAATCATAATTTTGAGCAGAATAAAGTATATAAAAGACTATATTGTTTATGCTTTCATTTATATAGTAAAACATTAAAGGAAAAACTAACTTAAAGTATGTATGGATGAAAGTTCACGTGGTAAATATGAAGAAAAGCAAGGAAATGATTATTATTAATGTCAAAATATCAGTTACCAATGTTGGATAGAAAACACGAAACCATTAAGACGGAGCCTGAAGGGAAATTCCAGGGTGCTGGCAATACCCATGTTTTTTAACCTCATTCAGTGTTACAAAGTGTCCACTTTTTCATAAATTACTGAGTTGTACACTTTTTGCTATTTGCCCTTTTTTGTATGTTTCACAATAAAAAAACTTTGATGTTAATCATGGATAAATGAATGAATGAGTGATTGAATATGCTACACTGCTGCTTCATATTTAACATGCTTAAAAAGAAACTCAGAATCTTTTCTCTCCCATTCAACCCTCAATTGAACTCCCAGATTTTGTTCCTGACACCATCGCTTGTTTTCAATTCTGACTTGAAGTACATAATCCATATCGTTGAAAAAGAAAGATTATACACTTTACAATCTGAGAGGTCAAGATTTAAGTCCCAGCCTTTCCTATTATTGTCTGTGTC
>NW_007727292.1:427307-431143 GCF_000696425.1 Galeopterus variegatus | reverse complement strand
ACACTTTACAATCTGAGAGGTCAAGATTTAAGTCCCAGCCTTTCCTATTATTGTCTGTGTCACTGCAAGTAAATTACCTAATTGACTACCACCACTAGTTTCTGCATCTGGTAAATGGAGATGGTACACTTTACAATCTGAGAGGTCAAGATTTAAGTCCCAGCCTTTCCTATTATTGTCTGTGTCGCTGCAAGTAAATTACCTAATTGACTACCACCACTAGTTTCTGCATCTGGTAAATGGAGATGGATACTACAATCTAACTTGCAGAATCAGATGAAATGACATATATACAAATTTAGCCCAGTGTACATATTTTTAAAATGTTTATTTCTATTTTCTCTGAATGCAAACCCTATATACAGTGAGGGTTTTCCTTTTCCAGCATCAATTGCCTCTTTGTGATGTTTTTAAGAAGGAAAAAAGAAGCCCTGAAATCCAGGAGCTGATGTGGCACTGTCAGCTAGGCTAGGTGGCCTCCTGCTGAGCTTCAGGCAAGGCACACTCTGTTACCAAGATGAATCACAAAAACCAAGCAGCCAACCAGCAAACAAAAAACACCACAATCATGTCTGAACTCAGACAAAAACTAGAATATTGTTCAAACAACAAAAAAGTCAACATCACCCTATTAGTGATTGCTGCTTCTGTACCAATTCTGACTTTAGGATTGCTTCATACTTCCTGATTTCTAAATAAGAATTATTAAGATATCCAAATCACTTAATTGTGTCATCTTTGAATCCTCCCCCAAATCACCCAATACAAGATTATATCCTATCACAAGACTCTTGTAACATCTTCTTTTAGACACCCCACTGTTCCCGACTGTGCTCAATTTCTCTGTTTGCAACAAGTCAATAAACCTGACTTTGACATCAGATGTGCTCTTCGTTGGCTTTGGCTTGGGAGCATTGGCATCTCTCATGCTTGGCTCCTCTTTTGGAATCCATCTGTCACCCTCTTACATGTGAGATCTGTTTTCCCTCGTGCATAAACTATTTTGGCAACTTCATTGGGCTTTCTACCCATGCCTTTCCTACCTCCAACCCATGCTAAAGACAAGCCATGCTGAATATTTATTAGTCAAAAAAGCTCTTCCTAAAAAAATACTATTTATCAGACATCTCATTTGACACATCCATTTTAATATCTAGTGAGTGAAAGACTGTGAGTAGCTATTATCTCAAGAGACAAGGTACATCTTTTGTGCTGGTGAACCGATTGCAAGCTGTGATGTATCTGAGTGTTTGGAGATGAGGTGCAAATGCATACCTGTAAGAAGAAAAGCAATTTTCTCTTATGCTTTATATCACAGTGTGTCAAAACTCTCTAATTCCTTTGTTTTGTCTTAAAGGAGGAAAGGTTAGGTTGTGAGTAAAAACTCTGTTTTGTTAGCATGAATCTCTGGAATAACCCCCACAGGAATTAGCAGAAAGCAGATCAAGTCAGAACAATGTTTAGAAAATAGAAGTTTGTACCTTGTCATTATATTTCACATTTTCAACTAGACCTGCAATGAGAACTCTAGCTTCCTAGCTTCCTTTTTGTTTAATTCAATAGATACTTTTCATTTGTGCTTTTTAAAAAGTATTTTTAAAATTGTATTTTGCATAACATGACACATAAATTGCACATTGTGGAAAGAATTGTCTGCCTCCCTGAATGAAACCATTTTAATCTCAAGAGTTTTATTATCTGTTAAAATCTATTTAAATATAGGCATTCAATTTTACATTACTTGACATTTATGGAGAAGCTATTTTACAGCAGCAGGTTTCCGAATAGACAAGATCACAACAAATATTCATGATTATGTGACATGCTAGATTGAAAAATATGGGGAAAGAGTGATCTAAATATTCTGGGTAGTTCACATATATGACTATATCTAATAAAACTTTGGATCAGAGGTCTCTAATACATTATATGTGTTTGACAACTACAACTATGATATATGTAAGAATAGCCTGCCTATTTTTATTCACCACATTATAATATTAATTGAAATTATTCTGTTTTGGATATTAGCTGAACTATTTAATATTAAAACTAGGGAATAGAGATGTGCATTTAAAATATGAAAGTTTCAGTTAGTATTTAAGGGAACTGGCTAGAAAGACAATGAATCCTATTTTAATTATGCACCGTTATCTACCCATCTGCTAGAAGGTATCTCATCGTTTGCTTCGATGATACAAAAATACAAATCCTGGGTACAGTTTTAGACGTGGAAGGAGACTACTTGTTTTTTGATAACACTTGCTCAAATTGCCAACTTCAATTAGGGTTAAAAGGAACTGAGAAAATAAGCTTCTACAGCTAGGGTTTTCTACAACTGGCCTCATGAGTCTGATGCATGGTAATTCAAACTGGGATTTTTATGAACAAGCAAAGAAATCACAACAAGATTTTAAATTACACAGAAGAATCTGCATGAAACTTCTATCCATCAAATGGCTACTGAAAAATGAAGTAATTACCTAAAATAATTTGCATGTTAAAAGCTAATACAATATTACAAAGTAAAGTCCAGTTGTGAAAGCAATGCATAATTTCCTGATTAATGTCTCATGCACAATATCCTTCCATGCTCTGTCAGAGCACAAATAACAATATGGCCCATCAATCAAATAAAAAAAAAATAACTCAGATAAGAAATGAGTTCAGCTCTAATAACTCATGATTGGAACTCAATGAATTTTAGAGTTATGACAACTAATCACAGTATATTGTGTTTTTAAGGCAATGCATTTAGATTTTAATTGGTATAATTACACATTTTCAGTGATTCAAGATTAGTGTGTGATGGCAAAAAAAAAAAATCATTTTTTAGTTTGTAAAATGTCATCTATTAAGTTATTGCAGGAAACCTCATATTAAAATATCAAGTTTGTAACAGAAGGCTCTGCCAAAAGTTACGACGTGAGCGATATTTAGTCAGGAAGACTAAGAATGTCAGTGGAGTAATACGGCCAAATTTTCTACAGAGAGATTAGGAAACACTTCCCTTCGCAGTGCAAACGGAAAGATTTCTTCTAGAAGTAGAATTGATCTCCTCTGCCAGTTGATGGCAGATGTGGCAATAAACAAAGCGAGAAGCAGGTGAGGCAAAGCCACACGAATGGATACAAGATTTACGAAGATTGAGCTTGGATCTGAGCCACTTATTAACAAATTTAAAACATACTTTCTACCACTCTTCCACTACTCTGTTCTCTGTAAATGGAGACACCCTTTAAAATGTTAAGACTATCTGTGGGAGTTATTAAAAGGCAGGATTTTTCTCTGTGTTGGTGGGAAGGGGAGTGGGGGAACAGACTGAAGTTTTCTTAAAGTTGAGCTGCATTTTGTTGTTATTGGGAATGAGCAAATGATGAAAAAAAGTCCTGAAATATGTATTCATAGTTACTTTGACCCAGCCGGAATATCAAGTCTCCTTTTGCTGCTTGTCAGGAGTTTGCTAATATTTGACATGCGAAGAAAGCAAGTTTTGAGGTCAGACAGGTTGTTCTCCTATCTGGGCCCCATCATTTACTGATTGTGACCTTGGGCAAGTTACTTAAGCTATTTCATGACTATTTTTTAATCTGAAAACTGGGGATAATAACAGAGCCCACCTTAGTGTGTGACTACTGACCAGGACCAAATTATGTGGCTAGTACTAGTACTAGACTAGTGATTAGTACTTCACTCAATTGTTCTAGTAAGTGCTGAATACACAACAGAGAATTTATAGATACTGTTATTAAATCAGTTATTTAATCTTTTATACCCATTTCTTCATCTCTAAAATGGAGATAATAATAGTACCCATCTGATATATTACTTGTAAG
>NW_007727292.1:413830-425895 GCF_000696425.1 Galeopterus variegatus | reverse complement strand
TGTACCCAGTCTTCTCCTTCTAACAGAGGAGTTGCTGAGGTGCAGTCCCTTCCGGCTTCTCATTGCATTCGTATTGCTTTGAGTAGTTTTTTCTGCCTCTGTTACACAGCAAGAAGTGTAACAGTTAGCTACACAGTGGGATAGAGAGGAGGGGGTGAAGAATCAACAGTTTGCAGATGATGACAAACTTGTACTTCACAAAGCTTCACCTTATTTCAGGTAGTTTTAGTCATGCTTTCTTTACATTTAGGCACATGTATTTTTAAGAAGTTTTTTTTTTAATTAATAAAATAACAATTGTGACCATTTGTTAATTTTATATCATGTTGACTCCAGTTAACAAGAAAGCATTATTCAAGCTACCAATTCAATAACAATGTACTATGTAGAATTCACTTGATGCAACGATTCAATTTTCAAAAAACTTCGAATATACCTTTGAGTGATACTCCCATGTAACAAAACTATCCAAAGCTTTTGCAGTTTAAATCCCAGCAAGTGTGATTATCAAGACTTTACAAAGGTTGACAGGCTTGAAATGATCTCATAAATCACATATAACCACCATGCAATTGTCAGCAACTATATACCGCCATACGTATTTAATATTTACTAACAATAGTATCAATTATTATATCATCAATTTCTCAAGTGACTAGGACCTGTAATTTCAAAAATCGATGGTAATTTTTTCACATTCTCATCACTTTGGTCCTGGATTTCTTTGGAATATTTGATACTGATAACTATTCTTTAGCTTTGGGAATACAACTCTCCCTTCTTCTTCTTATGCAACTGTCTGCTTGTTCTTGTCCTTCCTCCTGTACTACATCTTCTCAGTGTATTGCTGGCCTTCTATACCTCTACTATTCCTCAATCAGTACTTCCACCTGGGGTTTATCATTTACTTTTCCTATGTCACTTTAAATGCTCTTTTGAGTGGTCTGCTCTAGTCTCTTAATTTCAGGTGTCACCTGTCCACTGATGGTGTCACATTCTTTACTCCTAGCAAGAATTTTTCACTTGAGTTTAGAGTTGTATTTTATTTTCTGCTTGTGCCATGGGCCCAATCCCAAATTTTTGTAAAATCGAATTAATCTTTTTCTTTCTGCAGTCCCATTTACAAAACAAATGCACGTGTGCACGTGCATACACACACACCAGTTTCTCCTCCTTTGTTCTCCTTCTCACTAACCAAAACCTGATAATCATCTACGTTTATCTATCCCAGACCCTTTCATTAAGTCACTTGAATCAGGCAACTTCTGCTTCCCGTCTTATACAGTATAAACTCAACTCTCTCTGCAGATGCCTAATTCTCTTGCTTGCATTTAATCTCCCAGAAATTCTCATCTGATCTTTAACAGTATCTTAGTGAGTCGTCTTACCTATTACCATTTTAACTTGCAAAGTGCTATCAACACAATACCTTTTGTTAAATACACACTTCTTCTGTATTACTTAAAATTCTGTAATGATTCCTTACTTAAAGGGGCTTCTGAAAACCCTTTAGCATATGCACATGTAGTCCTTCTGCTTTTCTCCTGCTTTACTTTCTCTGTTGATCTTTGGTACTTCTCTTCTAATGTCTCTGAACCCTGGTGGTGTCAGGGTACCTGCTGTTCCCAAAACACATTCTCTCATGTCTCCAAAAGGCATGTTCTCTCATGCCTCCAAAAGCCAATGTATATACTCTTTTCTCTGCCTGGAATCTTGTCAATCCTTATTTTCTTAAAAAACGTCAAGAAAAGACTCAGAAACATCATCTCATTTTTAGTGCATATTTCTCATGCTTTCTTTTACCCTCCTCTTCTATGCAGAACTTAGGTTCTAAATATCTCTTAGAACACTTATTATAATTTATTATAAAGGTAAATTTTCCATCTATTTGGATAGACCATAAGATCTTTAAAATTTTTTTTCTTAGCACAATATCTAAAATGGGTAGATGTCCACATGTCACACATGGCATTTTATTTATTTATTTAGACCCTCAATTATATTTATCAAAATTATTAATTAAGATATGGCTGTAAAATGCTATGAATAAAAATAGTGGGATGGCAAAAATACTGAAAATGACAAGATGATATTCAGAAATACTAAAATGTTACAGGTTCATCATTCCCTGCTGTATGAAATACTTTCTTTACTTGGCTTTGAGATCCACTAATCTAGATTTTCTCATGTCTTTTCAATTTTTCTTTCTCAGTCTTCTTTGTGGGTTCCTCCTTATATGTAGGAACCTTTAATGTTGAAATAGTCCATGACCGAGATTATGTCCTGTCCTTCTTTTTATTTTAATACCCTTAGAGATCTCATCCAATCATGTTGTTTTAAATATCATCACTATGCTGAAGACTCCTAGCCTGGATACATATGTTATGCTCCAGACTCGATTTCTACTGCCTACGCAATATTATCCTATCAAAATTCACATCCAAAAAACCGAGGTTCTCATCTTCCCCAACAAAATTTTTTCCACAACTAGAAAATTGCAATTTTATCCTTCCAGTTGTTTAAGGAATGAAAGCTTCAACTCTTTCTTAATTCTGTTAGGGGATATTGTAAATATAACTTCAGAACATATCCAGAATATGACCACCTCTCATGATCTCCACTGCTAAAACCTGGTTCAAACAATCAACCATCTCAACTTGATTACTATAGTAGAACTTGAAGTGGTCTCCCTGATTCTACTCCCTGACTCTCTGCCCTCTTCAGTCTAGTCCCAACACAGCAGACAAAATAATTCTATTAAAATATGTCAGATCCTCTAGCTCTTCAGCCTGCAGTCCTCCAATGGCTTTTCACATCACCTAGAGTAAAAACCTACGTCCATTGGCCTCTAAGATCCTGTAAGGTCTGAACACCTGTTAACATAATTGATCTCATGTTTTACTTTTCTTCCCCCTTGCCTGTTATTCCTTTCTAGCTTTCTGGCCTCCTTGCTAGTCTTTGAATGGACCATGCATGCTCCTACCTGCAGGCATCTGTACTTTCTGTTCCCTCTGCCTGAACAAATCATCTCTCAGACACCAATGTGACTGACTCCTTTGACTCTCTCAACTTCCTCAGTGTTGACTACATTATTTAGAATTGTTACCACCTCTACACTTCCTGGTTTCCTTTGGTACTTTGTTCTTTTCCACAGCAATTATTATCTAAAATATTGTATGTTTAATTATTATTTTTTGTTTGTTTTTTGTTTTTCCTAATCCTTGTAGAAAGGTAAATCCACAGGAGAGGGATTTTTGTTTCATCACGGGTGTAATCATTGTGCTTAGAAGGTGTGCTGACAAATAGTTGTCAATAAATATTTGCTAAATCAATGAGTGAATATAATAAGTGATTTGAGAGTTGAAACTATTAAATAAGGTGAAGAATTGGAAAACACACAAGGCTGGAATATGACAGAAGAAATAAGTACACATCTAAAAAAAGAAGTACATTACTAACTATAACATAAAGAAACATTTCCCATTGGGGAGTTCAATAAAGCTTGTAGAATATTGACAAAACAGCCATTCCTATTTCTAATAAAGTGGATAATATTGCTGAAAGATAATGAAACAGTTATCTTTATACTTCACTTTTCAGAGACATTGAAATGTTACTGTATAAAATTAGGATAAAGTAGACTGTATTTCCATAATTTATTTGACCATATGCACTATGTCTTGTGAAATTAGGGTTTTATGGGACAACTTTTGGGACATGCTGGGGAGAGAGGGATATTGTGTACGAACCATGATTCTGTTTCAGGGTGGTATGATGTAAAATGCTGTGATAAATGAGCCTGGAAAGCTATAAAACTGTTAAGATGATCCTTAATGTTGACCAGTCATTTGTAACATCCTTTTGCCATCATTTAATCAGGGAGAGTCAAGGGCTGTCTGGGTTATAATTAGTAATAAATAATAAGATATGATCATATTGCATGAAAAATTACAATATAGGTTTAGTAAGAATATAGAGTGGACAAAGAGAATGTATAGTGCATACACAGTCCTTTTTATTGTGTTTGCTTACATTAAAGAGAATAATGGCACCCTTTAATTCTACAGAAATACAATTAGACTTGTACTTCCATCAGTTTTTCATCCTAGAGGTCATAAGAAACTCTAGGAAAGATAATCCCACCAAAATTATTGAAAAACTGCAGTATAGCATAACAGTAAGTACTAATGATTTGGAATCAGAATATTTTCCTAAATGTTTGCATTCTTCAATGAAAAGAATGGACATGAACAGTAAAGTATTATCCACACATCCAATTCCACAGGGAAGGGATTGAGGTTTAAGAAAATAGTTTTATAGTTAAACACCAGAAGTTAGTGTCAAAGTCATGATTAATGCATAATACTCTGATATCTAATAATTTGGTTCATTATCATCTTTAGTTGATATATTTGTCTAACATCAGTTACAATTAGGACCATGCCAGGCATGTATACTCACATTAAAATAAGTTTATAAAAAGACAAGTAAGATTATTCTGGTTATATGAATTGCAAATTAGGATATCTCTATGTCAGAAAGGTCACAGTTATGATTATTATACTGTTTTCTCTTTGCCCTAAAAGTTTAACTTTTAATAAAGATTAAATGACATCTCTCTGTAATTTAAAAAAAAAAAACCTGAAATTTTTATATGTATGAGTATCTTTTTCTAATTGTTCACACTTCTGAGCATATTTAGATTTACCAGTTATTACCATTTCTGAAAATTGGTGTTTCTCCAATTGTATATAAAGCATAAAAGAAATAGAAATCATGTGCTAAATTTATATATCAATGAAATGGTGTTATTGAAAAAATAACTTTTAATTTTCCCCTTGAAATATGCTTCAAAAACTATAAAATTGTTTAAAAAGTAAATCCACACTTTGCCTTTTATTAAACAGAATGACCTAGTTAACAATAATTATTGGATATATTTCTTATTTTTTTCATTCTATTGTCTGAATGCTCCTGGAAATATTTTCTGCCCAAAAAGTTCCTAATAACTTATGAGAATAGATATAATCTTAACTGTTTAGGACAATAATTTGTTTCAATGTGAACATTTGTTAACATTTTTTTGTCAGTACCCCAAATTCCTAAATTTCTGGGCTCCAAGTGAATTTATGTAATGTTTATGAGAAGGGGTATATTATAAGAGGAATGGCATTCAAACTTAATGATCCCTTCCCATCAGAAATATACTACTATTAATACTATGAGTTCACTCTAATCCTCAAAACAGTCTGATAATAGTAAAAAATAATTACAAGGGCAAAGACTAATATAGCAATTGCTATATGTGCATTGTTTTAGGACTTTCTGCATACAACCTTATATAAACCTCACAATAGTATTTATGAGTAAGGTACTATTATAATTTTTGTTTGACAGATAAAGAAATTTTCAGAGAGAGTTTAAGGAATTTGCTCAAGTTCATGCAGCTAGGAAGCAGAGGTGCCAGGATTTGAAACCAAGACACTCAGCTCCAGAATCCATGATGTTAGAATACACCACCTCCCTGGATACTTGCACCACTTTCCTGAATAGTTGCCTTCATTTTTGTTTTGCAAATGACAAAATAGAGGTTTAGAACTAGTAAGTTGCAAGTCAGTATTTGCAACTGAAGTTCTTTGAGTTAATCCTACAATATTGTATTATAGCACTCTAGTGCACCAATTTTCTGTTCCCCTGGATAATCTATTTTTTAGTATCTTTTATAGTCTTTAATTATGAAAAACCGTGACTCCATATTTGAGTAAAATACGTGTACCCCAGGTGAATAAAATTGGTGCAGGTTTTATAGCTTAGTTTCTCTTCAAGGGAGCTCTGGACAGTGAAGGGAACTAATATTTATCTATTAACTATATATTAAATCTGTACTAATAGCATCATTTATAACTCAGTTTAATCATTAAAACAACCCCATGAGGCAACAATACTACCACTGTTTTGCTGATGAGGAAAAGGAGACTTTACAACATAAGAAATTCAGAGTCAGAAGAGAGATTACAATTTGGCATATCTGCTATTAAAGAGATTCCTACATATCAAATTCAAATACTGCACAATAAAAGAACAATGGGGTTTCAAGCATATTGCTACTTGCCAATATTTCTGAGGCACTGAGAATTGCAGGGAGCTAGGCAAATTTGATATTGCAAATCATCACAAGTTCTTTCATACCATAAAAATTGATATCTTCTTTTGAGTGCAATTTGATTAAAATGGGAATTTGCCATACTGTGTTGCTGATCTTGGAGATAGAAAGACGCAGTCTGACTTAACCTGCTATCACATACTCATGGAACTTATCAGAAGCTTTATCATTTCCTAATTTATTATTATTTCCTATTTGAGTTAGTGTAAGAAAAATGTTTGAATACTTCAGAAATAAACTTTATCAGTATCACTATTGATACAACGTTTTGGTAGAAGAAAGCATTATGAAATTGGTCAACAAATATCATGGGGTCATTTAGTTACATGCAACTTTTTGTATTGTACTTCAAGTTACTTACACAATGGGTATATTTTACTTACAGATATAAAGACAAAAGTTGGAATCAACATTTAATTTTTTTTCTAAATACTTCAAAAAGTGCACTTTGTTTGGTGGGGGGAGTGAGGGGTTTGGAGAGTGATAGGTTGGGTAAAGGGCATAAAGAAAAATCAAGATTTGTAATAATGAATATGCTAATAATAATAAATGTTTAAAAGAAGTGCACTTTATTTTTTAAATTTAACAATAATAATAACCTAGTAAAATTGATCAAATAAAAACATGAGTGAGTATCCCCCAACTCCCATTTCTCATGCTTAATCACTAGTGTACATCATTTCAGAACATTTTTATGTTGTGCATATATTTTATATAATTTTATACAATATGCAAATAGTTCAATAAAACAGAAATGTATGGTCCAGAAGCAGTAAAAGGAATATTTGTAAATTTTTTATCTAATAAAGCTGGCATTTCAAATTAGTAGAGCCAATTTGCACTGTCTTTGCCTTTATTAAAAAAAAGTTTGCCACTTTATATCACATATATATACTAGATACTTAAAGGTCATTTTAATTTATAGGTGACTTTTCTTAAGCAAGCCCTTATTAGGGTTAAAGTAATTGTGCCAATAATATAATCTTCTCAGCAACTCTATGAGATAGGCATTATTATTACCCAATACATACATCTGTATTATATGCATTTTCTATCGAAATAGGATCATACCATATATTGTTTTACAATTTGCTTTTGTTTGTACAAAATATCTATAGTCTTCCATAGACTTCAACTCTTCTCTTTATAATTAGTGCAGAGATAAATATCTTTTATTCTTTCATGATTGTAAGGTTATTTCTAGAAATTCCTAAAGATTGTATTGCAGTTTAAAAACTCACCACTATCCCCCACCTCCAAAAAATCTCAAGATTTGCTTTAAAAAAACTGTAGACCTCTGCAGAGTAATTGTTCACTTGTTCACGTTTGTAACCCTGACAAGTTTAATCATTTCGTGTCTCAGTTTCTTCATCAACAAATAAGGGTAATAATAATGCCTGTCTCATAGCATTGCTGAAAAGATTACATTATTGGCACAATTACTTTAACTTAATAAGGGCTTAAGTAAAGTCACCTATAAATTAAAATGACATTAAGTATTTAGTACATATGTGTGATATAAAGTGGCAAACTTTTTTTAATAAAGGCAAAAAATAGTACAAATTTGCTCTACTAATTTGAAATGCCAACTTTATTAGATAAGAAATTTACAAATATTCCTTTTATTTCTTCTGAACCATACATTTCTGTTTTATTGAACTATTTGCATACTCTTGTACCATATCTGTGCTATAAAACAATGCCTGTTAAGGGCAGATAATACACAAAAATTGAATATTTTCATTACAATATCTAGGAGACCAAATAATAGTCACAAGCACTTTGATAATTCTGTAGTGACATTTTGGGCCGGTTGATCGCTAGTGCTCAGAATTACAAAATTGGGAGTGAATTGCAAACATGTCAGTCTGTATATTTCATCTCCTTCCACATCAGTGATTTAAATAACTTAGAAAACAGAAAGCTACATTTTAGGCACTTATTAACATATGTGAAAAATCTTTCTAATCGTGTGTGTGTGCCTTAGGTAACTTTTTCAAGACTGCTAAATAAAAAATTACTGCCATCTTTCTTTGGGTGTAAATATGTTTTGCAGTTAAGCCTTTATACTTGTTTAGTTATTGTTATGAGACTTAAAGTCGTAACCCCTAATTAGATGCATATAGGAACGGATATACACATTGACAAAAGAAATAGACCTGTCATCATAGGAAAGGGAAAAATCCAATTGTTCTGATTGCTCATTACTTCCCCACTTTCAGTAATTTGGGAAGAAGCTGGTTCTGAAGGTCTGGTTTATTTTGGAGGCTCCCCCTTTCTGACAAGGTCAGTTCTGCCTTGTCGGGTCCTCCACTGGCTGACCTGAACAGCCCTTGCCTTGCTATCAGTCTCTCCCTTGGTATCCCTTCTGGTGGGTGGGTGGATTGCCCAGATTCCTCTTTCCCCGGTCCCCATTGAGAGGAGATGGAGGAAGAGAGCCGTGAAGAGAGGTGAGCACAGCTGCCGGCCCCAACCGGCCAGTTAAAGAACAGTCAGACAAAGCGGGGGTTCTGTCCAGCAGTTCTGTTTATTATCACACAAGCACTTGCTTTTAAAGGCAAATTGGGAAGGGAGGTTTTTACATCCTCCAATCAGCTTAAAGGTTACGAGAGCATGCATCCTGTCTCAATGCCTAGGTATTGCAATCACGCAGTGTTCGTGAGCGCAGAAGAGCGTATTTGGCCAATAAGGGCTAAGGCAAGATTCCCGCAGACACTCCCACCCTACTTCCTCCTGGCGCTGTCTTAGGCTGCCACATTAATACACCCTTGTGGGCCCATAATGGCTCCACTTGTAATGTCACTTAAGGTGGCGTTAGTTTTTAAGACCCGACACTGCCAGACAGCGTCCATTATTGTACAGTCACATAAAGATTCCCTATGTCTCTTTTTCTTGTAAATACAGGATTATGGGTGCAGGGTCCCTCTCTTATTGAGACATTTACCATGGTTTATCCTCTCCAGCTATGCCTAGTCTGCGAACACCTCTTACGGAATAATGAGAACCCGGGGAATCATGCATAGTCTATTGTTCCTTTGCATATAGGATTTTGCCAAATAATCCTATTTTAATTTTACATGAGTGACATTAGTGGTGTTTGTGTATTACAGTCTATGTGCTCATTATACAACAGTGGTGTAAAAAAGTACATGATGTTGTAATGTGACTCGAGAAAGATAAATATACAATCAGTCAGATTTACATCTGGTGATTATAACTGGGGAACACAATAGTGTATGTTGTCTTTCTGTCTGGGAAGAGTCCTCTATTTGACTACATACACACAACCAATATGTTCTCTCATTTCTTCTACTGCTGATTCCAAACATTCACTAGTTTCCTCAGCTCCCTGCCTCATCTCTTCTTTCTATTGAAATAGAGAAAAATGCTTGCTTTCATGTGACTCAATTTGAGCCTGTGAGTTGCACCACCATCCACCTGTTACTTGAGCTAATTGGGAAGGAATTTCTTAGTTTCTCCTGCTCAGACATCACCTATTCCCTGATGCTTTTGCTGATCTTCCACTTGGAGAGTTAATTGCTCCCTCCTCTGTATTTTCCATACAACCGGGGTATAGTTCTTATGCATTACTTTCATTAAATTGTTAATTATTTCTTTGATGATCTGTCTTTCCTAAAAGATTTTTAGTTCCTTAAAAATTAAGGACATGACAAAGAACAAAGAGACAAAGTCCCACCTCCGTTAAATTTACATTCTTAGAAGAAAGAAATACTATAATGATATAAACATGCAAATAAGTAAATAAATAAAATAATTATAAATAGGTGAAGAAACAAATAAATAAAACAACTTAGATCATAATACATGCTAAGAAGGAAATGACTAGACCGCTATGATGCAAAATAACAAGGATAAAGATCTTTAGGAAAAGTGGCTCTGGAAGGCATTGAGGCTGACTTCCAAAGGAGACAACCTGGTAAGAGTCATGGGAAGAGAATTCCAAGAAAGGGCCAGATCAAGCAGGGAGTAGGACATACGAAGGAAATCTTAACTCTTTTCTTATTTTTTTTCCTTTTTGTCTTTTTTCGTGACCGGCAACGGATCACAACCCTCAGTGTCGCGCCCGTACTGGACTGGGACCGGCAACGGGATTGCAACCCTCGGTGTTGCACCCGCACCTCCTCAGCCAGTGAGCCGCCGGTCTGTATGTGGGATCCGAACCCTCGGCGGGAGCGCCGCTGCACTCCCAAGCGGTGCACTGTAGCAGTGCGCCACCAGGCCAGCCCCTTAACTCTTTTCTAAGTCTAATTCATTTCTTCCAGCAATACTATCCTAGCATCTATTTATGCCTGGATGTAACATTGAAAATAAAATCTTTGTCCTCATGGAACTTACACCATAGAGCCAGTGAAGATAAAACCCACTCTAAACTTAAACAGGTAAACATATTAATAAACAAAATAATGTCACATATTGATTAGCTCCAAACAAATGATATAGAAAACGTTAGTGTAATGGGGTGGCCTCTCTGAGTAGGTAACGATTGATCAGAGCTCTAAACACTGTGAAGCAGTCAAGCAAGTGAGATCTAGGAAAAGACCACACCAGGCAGGGGAAAGGAAGTACAAAGCCTTGAAGCCAGAATGAATCTGGCCAGTTGGAGGCACAGCAAGGCTGGTATGATTGGAGTGCTGGAAGACACAGGGACAGAGGTAGGAGATAGAGTAGGAGTGATAGTCCGGGGCCAGATTTTTATAGTGCATCATTTGAACATGTAGACACAGAAGAGTAAATGTAAAAGTAAAAAGTTTAATCTAAATTCTGTCTCCATGTTACATTTTATTTATGTAGAGAAACCATGCTTCTCAAAGTGCTTTCATGAATCTACTCAGGTACACCTTGCTTTCACTTCACTAATGCTCAGTAGTTTTCTGTCCTTGCTGAACATTAAAATCTTGCGTGAAGTCTCTTTAAAAATAAATATTCCTGACCCTCACCCATGAGGAGTAGAAGCCTAGATATGCATAAATAATTTTTAGAAAAATGTGCAAGATGATGAACAACAGAGACAGAAACCGTTGTTTTCTACCTACTTGGTCTAATTGACCATTGTTCATAGAAAATAAGAATTATAAGGAGGAAATATGCTATCATCAAGATGATTTCCTCCTCATTTTAGTTGCTTNAGAAGCCTAGATATGCATAAATAATTTTTAGAAAAATGTGCAAGATGATGAACAACAGAGATAGAAACCGTTGTTTTCTACCTACTTGGTCTAATTGACCATTGTTCATAGAAAAGAAGAATTATAAGGAGGAAATATGCTATCATCAAGATGATTTCCTCCTCATTTTAGTTGCTTTTTTATCATGGCGATTACCAGTTGCAAAGTGTGTTGATATGACTTTCAATCACATTTTGCTGCCTGGATATTACTGAAGATTTCTACATTCTCTTTTCAAACTTGAATCACATCACAAATGAAAAGATTAGTTTGTGGCTTATGAATACACTTTAATGTTAAAATATCTGAAAGTTATTTTCTTGATACTACAGGGGTTACAAATTATCTAGTCATAACCTAACAGATATTGGACAAGGGCTGAAATATCATTAAGGTTGTTCTGACTGATAATTCTATCATAAATAAAATAATCTTTTAAAGTATGGTAATAAACCAGCTTAATTTCTATGCTATATGCTCAACAGACTTCATCTAATGTTTAATATGAATAAAAATACACAATAGAAAGAAAATAATACTCAGTAATCTTCCAGCTGAGCCTGAGAATTCCAATGCCAAATTGCTTAAAGAATAAATTCTGATAGAATGGCATATATGCTACTACATTATGCATATGAATCTTGTGTATATTGGGAGAAGGAATTACATTAAATGTGGTATTTTTGCACACATGAAAGAAGAGCTCTTTTCCGAAA
>NW_007727292.1:410923-412576 GCF_000696425.1 Galeopterus variegatus | reverse complement strand
AAAAAAAGTAAATTAAAAAGACAGAAAAAAAAGAGAGAAATAGAGAGTAGAATAGTGGTTAACAGAAGCAAGGAAAGGGAGAGGGGAAGGACAGCCAGGGAAAGGCTGGTAGACTCATACAAAGTTACAAAGTTACAGTTACATAGGAAGAATAAGTTCTAATGCCCTAGGGTGACTATAGCTAATAACATTTTATTGTATATCTCAAGATAGCCTAAAAAGAGGATCTTGAATTTTATAACCACAAAAAAAAATGATAACTGTTTAGATGACAGATATGCTAACTATTTTGATTAGATTATTATACAATATATGCATGTATTGAAACAAGCTGTACCCCATAAACATGTACAATGAAAAAATTAAAATAAGTACTATTAAGGAAGGATATAATCTCTTTTTAAAGAATATAAAAGTACGCACATGGTAAAAATTTTGTAAAATATTGCCTAAGAAAAACAGATTACATATTACATGACAAATTATGATATGTGGCCCTATGCTAAAGGCATGGCACATGAGATTTCTTCCTTCATTAAGAAGAGGAAGCCAGAAGGGAACCATTAAGGAGAAAGGTTATATAACTTTTCAAATATCAGCCCTCATTAGAAATTTTAGTTTGATGGCATTCAAACATATGTGTGGGAGAAATTACAATTTCCACTTTTAAAAAAAGCACCAAATAAACTAAATACACTTTCTTCTAGTTCTCAAATGATGACTTCTAATTCAGTTGTCATTTTGCAGAAGGGACAAGATCATTTAAAGTTGAAGATGGTGAATTCTATGCCAGTGTTATTTTGTTGGAATTTGGAAAAATCAGCCACATCAAGTTAATTAACTCACAACTAAACTGATAAAATTTTAGACTCTTCTTTCCCAAGGTAAAACTAACATCATAAGTTTTAGATTTATACTTTAAAATGTGAGAGGGTGCTAATTATTTCAAGGCAATACAAATTTAATGCCAGGAATTTATGACATGCCAGGCAACTCCATTCTTGCAACACATTATTTTGAGGGAGAGATGGAGGAAACAAACTCACACATAAGAGGATAAAAATCATGAGCCAACACCATGCTCAGCATTTTATGTACGTCTCTATCATTTTCAAAATGCATCTCATACTGCATACTATGATTCATCTGTGAGATGTATTTGAATTAAACCAATATCCCATAGCTTGCTAGGGTCATTGCTGGGATTTTAACACCTTTCAGCCTGACTTCCTGCATTTTGCTCAGACACTGTGACCTCTATGCTGAACGTGAAACAGCCCATCACAATTAGAAATTAGTTGAATAAATCTTATGAACCATTTCTATACATTTCTAGACTATCTTCCTTGAAAGATAAGGGGAGCAGATGACAGGATTAAGTTAAGTGGGAACAAACACATTGGCATCTTCTGATTTTCAGCAACAGCAGCTGCAAAACTACTTAGTGCACAGGTATCAATTCCTCATGCTGCTTGATATATTTACGCTTTCAACTTATTTTCATAATTTCACAGCAGAATGTGATATCCAAGAAAATCAATCTACTTCTATTAGAAGAAGAGGATTTTAGTGATGAATTGTGTTAAAGACTGTGTGTGTGTGTGT
Source organism: Galeopterus variegatus (assembly GCF_000696425.1). Classification (NCBI taxonomy): domain Eukaryota; kingdom Metazoa; phylum Chordata; class Mammalia; order Dermoptera; family Cynocephalidae; genus Galeopterus; species Galeopterus variegatus. Next base: position 410,971 of record NW_007727292.1, on the reverse strand, counting down.
GTGTGTGCGTGTGCATGTGCGTGTGTGTGTGTGTGTGTGTGTGTGCGT
>NW_007727292.1:409238-410024 GCF_000696425.1 Galeopterus variegatus | reverse complement strand
GTGTGTGTGTGTGTGTGTGTGTGTGCGTGTGTGATCTGTCCTGGAAACTGAGTTACTGGTTGTGAATAGTTCTATCGAAATCATTATCTCTACTGTGTTGTCTAGGACAGAACACATGTTCAGGAGCAAGTACAGTACTGCTGAACATCGTTATCTGGAGGAGCGCACCTGCTGAGACTAGCCAATGGGAGGCCGGAAGAGTGTGAAGAACACTTTAAAATGTGGTATGTTGGAAAACTTTTCTATGTTTAGCATATACCCCTCATGGGATACAACTGACCAGAACTACAATTATAATGAAAAGATATTTTATGATAGGAAAAATGTTCAATGTAGGTGGCTACTTCTTTTTTATTCTGATATTGCTTTTTCTGTGGGATTGCCAACATGTATCTGAATATTTTCTTAACACTATCTTATAACATAGTACGTACAAAGGTTCCAAATTTTGAGACAAATGGTTTTTAAACAAGAAATGACTTAAAAGAGATTACAGCATGCTCTGCAGTGCCAGTTGACTATGAATTTGCGAAGGCCAAAATAATCAGGTTATTTCTAAAATGCAAACAAATATTAAATGTGGACATTAAAAATGAATAAACTATGAATAATGCATGATGCTAATAATCATATATGCACTCTATGGAGTCAAAAAGAGATATTCTAAAGCTCCAACTGGAAAGCCCAGAAAGAAGCAAAGATAATTAGACTAATAGTCCTTTGGATATGGGATTACAAAAGAAGAATTAAACAAAGTAATACATATGTATGGTATTTTCCCAATCA
>NW_007727292.1:405561-407623 GCF_000696425.1 Galeopterus variegatus | reverse complement strand
TTTTACACCTCTGTAATTAGACAGCAAAGACTAATCATTTAAAACTTGGAAATAAAATCATCTACAGGATTTACATGAGTTTATGGATTTTATTTTCAGTAATATTAGAGTATATTCATAAAACATTAAGATGCATATAAATGTAGTTAAATGGGATGACCCAAAATGCCTTCAGGAGTAGTTAGGAAAAAATAGCTGCAGAAAAGTATTTTGTAAATAACACTGATACTGTTCATACTTGGACTATTGCTTGAGGCTTCTATTTACAATGGTATCTTTCAAAACCAGCACCACTTTCTCTAGCATATAGAAAGAGCAGTTTAAAGATTTCAATAGGAAAACAAAACAATAGTGAGGTCAGTCTATGGAGAAAATCTGAAGTAGGTCAAGAAAGCGTTTCCTATCTTTTCAATCACTTTTGAGGTACTTCTCTGTTGTCTTCCTAGTCTCTTCTGGGTTTACATTACTTTCAGTTATTTGTCAGCCCTCTGTGAAGGGCTAGGTAGTACCACACTGCAGTATTTTAAACTGCAGCATGCATAAAATCACCCAGGGACTTAGTTAAGGATGCAGTTTCAAAAACTCTAATCAATGGAGTTTGTGACTCAATGTTTTAAGAGGGGTGAGGTTTAAGCATCTGCATTTTTAATTATTCTGATGCAGATAATCTGAAGACCAATCTTTGAAAACCCTGTCATGGGAAATACCTAAATGAATAAAAGTCTCCAGTCCCCAGAAAGAAGGATTAAATATGTGGGTTTGTTGCTGGACAACTTACAGGTTTCTGGCACTTACAAACAATGTGATCTCTGATAATCACTTAATCACTCTAGTTCTCAGCTTCTTCATATGAAACTTAGGGTACTCAGCTAGATGAGGTCTAAGGATAATGTTATCAATTNTATGGGATTACAAAAGAAGAATTAAACAAAGTAATACATATGTATGGTATTTTCCCAATCAATCAAGCAAAGACCAATCTTTTCAAATATACAGTCTATCATCTTCAAACAGAAAAAATCCCAAACATCTTATCTACCACAGTAGACTAGGCTATTCTAGGAATACAATTTCAAACTTAAAGCAAGCTATAGAACTCACACTTAACTTTCACATATCATAACATTATAGTCTTGATAGAAATCACTTCAAGTATATCCTACATTTTAAGAACCTGGACTGCTTGGGCAGGTTTTTACTATGTATATTTTATTTTTGAGTTCTCAGTGGAAGAATGAAACAAGAAATAATAATGATATTTTAAATGTTAAATTATATTAGTTATAAAGTTATTTGATGGCACAATTTATAACTGCTTACTTGCTTTTAGACTTTGAGGCATTCTGGAGACTAAAATTCTTTATACTGTTTCCCAAATCCATGGAATACAAAAGGTAAATAGAGAGGTGTAAGTTTAGCCAATCTATTTTCCCATTGCAATAAAGTGAATTTCAAATGTTGGTTATATAATCACAAATTTGGATTCATATTTGTGTAAGTAGACAAGTATTTTTTAAAAAAGGAAAAAGCTGTATTTAGTGCCACAAACCAGTATTCTGAAGCTTTATAAAAATTGAATTATTATATAAAGCATAAAAATCAAGATATTTCAGGCTAATGTATTATTAATATTTTAAAAATATGTTCTTATGCATCAAATCCGAGATGTACTTTTTTAAACGTTAGGATATTTATAAAATTTAAAGATACATAGATACAGAGAGCTGTATGGTGCTACTAAAAAACAAATTTTCAGACGTGGAACAACTTTGAAGATTCAGTAATACATGTATTTTATTTATTATGTTTTTGTAGCTGAAGATTACTTCATTTTATTCCGGATTGCATCAAAGTGCAAACACAGAGAATTGCCTTTATAGGAGAAAGAAATATATCAATAAAATGTAAACTATCAAGTTAATCTCTTAATACTCCCAGAAAGAATGAGTTATAGAAATGCAAGTAACACCACAAAAATGTGCATATGAATTGCTATTAAAGTTTTACACCTCTGTAATTAGACAGCAAAGACTAATCATTTAAAACTTGGAAATAAAATCAT
>NW_007727292.1:404828-405183 GCF_000696425.1 Galeopterus variegatus | reverse complement strand
CTTCTTCATATGAAACTTAGGGTACTCAGCTAGATGAGGTCTAAGGATAATGTTATCAATTTTGGGTTTTCTAAAAATACTAGTTTCCTCCAGCTGTCAGGGGATATAGTATTATATGGAAAACCCTCTCGGCCTCCTTCAGATCAAAGCAAGTAGATTACTGCTTGCTTTACCTTTTGGTAATCACAGTTGTATTACTGACATTAAATGCATGGAATAATATGGTAGTATACACATGCTTAATTTTCTGCCCAATAGTACCTACCCCTTCTTTAAAGATTTACCACATCATCTTTTGTAAACTGCTTCTCTTGATACCATCCATGGCTACAGTGGAAGCCATTATTTTTTACAG
>NW_007727292.1:401334-404115 GCF_000696425.1 Galeopterus variegatus | reverse complement strand
CCCTCGGGCGGGAGCGCCGCCGCGCTTCCTAAGCGGCGCACTATCCAGTGCGCCACCGGGCTGGCCCTTGCTTTTGTTTTTGACTGGTAAAGGGATCGCAACCCTTGGCACGGTGTTGTCTGCACCACGCTCAGCCAGTGAGCACACTGGCCATCCCTATATAGGATCCGAACCCGCAGCCTCGGAGCTACCAGCACCGCACTGTCCCGAGTGAGCCATGGGGCCGGCCCAACAGCTTTTGATTGGCTTAAGAGTTGACACTTGGTCCAAGATGGACTGAAGATTCTCCTGCCTATTATTTTTGGACTTGAGACTCCGAGCAAGTTGGTGTCTCCCTAAAGATCTGAACTGACAGATCAAGATCTCACATGATGTTGGAAGTATCTGCACAGCAAATAGTTGAAAGAAAAAATAATAATAAAACGTACCCACATAGGAACAAAGATGAAAGTCAGAAAAAACTTTTCATTCTCTTGTTTCATGGCACAGCAAGCTTGCTATCCCTGATTTTTACATAAGGTTTAAAGATCTTAGGATACATTTACCTATGAGAATAAGCCAATTTGAGTTGTGTTTCTGTGCCAACTAAACAAGAGTTCTAACTCATAGAGTAGATTTTGAAGGTGGATATTTGAAATTCCATCTTTAACTTCCTAAACCATACAAAGCAAATGTGTGAACACTTGATTTAAACTTGACTGGATTGGAAATTAGTAAGACATGATTTTCTAGAGTAATCTTGTTTTGTGTCTCTCCTACAGTTGTTTATTGGCCTAAAGGATCATAATAACTGGTGAATATGGAGCAACTGGACTACAGAGGAAGTCATCTCCTTAACCTACCATTGTCATAAAGAATCCAAGAAAAAGTAAATATAAAAAATGTAGGATTATCTAGAATAATCAATAAAATGTTTTCAAATCTAAATTTGAAATGTGCATACTTTTTAGTAAATTGTTTTACTTATTATAACTAATGTTTAAATAAGTTAAGAATATAAGCTAGGAATGTGACTCATTTTGTCATTTCTATTTCCTATTTTTGTAAAGCAATAACATAACATTTTTAACAGAATGTTTTAAACATATGTAAATTTCATCGATTGTGGCATGGGAGCCTAAAATATCAACAATACAAATTTAAGTTTTCTTTAAAATTTTATTAGATACAACATGTCTGGATAAATTTATATGTGTTAATTTTAGCACAGATTATACAAGTAATTGAAATGTATTTAAATCTCAATTCTTAATGTTATTTGATTGATCAGGAGTAGGAGTAGACTATCTATAACTGCAATGAAATCAACCATTTTCATTATTTTTTTCCATTAAAAAAATAAACTAGAAATGCAGATTATGACAATACAACTAGCCACATTCTACCACCTTTCCATGTCACGTCACTCTTAGAATTACAAAAGAAGCGACTGAATTTAAATTGTGCCAAAAACTTTTTAAAAAAGGAATATAATTTTAGTAAGTAGAGCTCAAAGGAAGCCCTGTGAAAGGCTGGCAGGGAAGAATGAAAAAGGCTGTATGAGAATATTTGCCCTCTCCAATTGCAGAACCACTTAGAAGATGCTGGGTGTTCAGCAACAAGAGAGAAGAAAATTACTATCTATTCTATGTGACAGTATTTCTCTAGAAGGAAGAATTGTTGTATACCCTCTCACCTTTACCTTTTTTCTTTAATAGTACTTTGCTGACACCAACTTGATGAATATAATTTACTGTTATAATTTACAGTTATCAAAACAATGTTAAGACTAGTTGATTTATATCCAAGGATATTGTATTCCCAGATTACAGGAAATGAACCATGGAGTAGCCTGTTTTTATGATTGAAAGTCTTTAAATAGTATTTCTGGGAGATAAAAGAAATATTTTAAACTTCATAGGAATAAAATATACTACTCATGGTAAAGTGACTGATCTGTGGGAACACGGATTGCCTCCTTAGGTGAAAAATATACAATAAATAGAGACTACAGAACACTAGAAAGTTGTATAGGGCTTTGCATATCAATCAACACATTAACATACTCATAATTCTAGCATCTAAAAAGTGCTATTGAGGGGAATTGGAGAGAATTTGAATTTCCTGTTTTTGAAAAATATTTAGATTGGTCTTTCCTCATTCAACGCTGTGATAAGAGAGAGTAACATTGAATCAGAAATAAGACACTTGGTAAAAAAGAAAACTAAAACCTCTGAGTAATAATATAAAAATATAATTAATTATGTAATTGAATTAGGACACACTGAATACTAATATCCTCTTGAAATTCAGCTGGAAATTTTTGATAGAGTGATATTCAGTGCCTGAGTGAGATTTCTTTATAAACACATTGGTCATTACAACTTCTCCAGGTTCTGGAAATTTTATGATATACTCCAGGGGTTGGCAAGTATGGCCTAAGTATGGCCTATCTGCCTTGCCACCTGTTTTTCTAAATAAAACTTTATTGGAACACAGCCACATCCATTCATTTGCAAACTATCTTTATCTGCCATTTTCTCCCTATATGGACAGGGTTGAGTAGTTGTTAGAGAGATAATATGGCCTCCAGGCCTAATATATTTACTGTATGGTCCTTATAGAACTTTCCTGACCCAGGATCTATCTTAAATTTGGTAGTTAATAATACCTTTAGTAGCATTGCTTGCCACATGAGAATTAATCTCCTGGACACATAATAATAATGTAATAACACTACAACATTGTGTAAAATCCATAGAGGCATATTTAAAATAATTTTAAATGAAAACAAACAAAAAA